>NC_084793.1:209298287-209601317 GCF_963169125.1 Humulus lupulus
TATGGAGAATAAGTGGGAACCTTTGTATGAAAAGTTTAGGAAGCAGCATCCTCCTAACTTCGAGGGTGGACCAGACCCACTGCGGGCAGAGCAGTGGATGAATATGATTTCCTCCATCCTGGATTTCATGAGGGTGGAAGGAAACGAGAGGGTAGCTTGTGCCAGCTATATGTTCAGAGAGGACGCCCGCATCTTGTGGGATGTAGTGACACAAAGAAGAAATGTTGCAGTTATGACTTGGGAAGATTTCAAGAACATCTCTAACTAGAAATATTACAGTGCCACAGTCCAAGCTGCGAAGGTTGATGAGTTTACCAACCTCACTCAGAACCAGATGACAGTTACTGAGTATGCCTTAAGATTTGACCGATTGGTGAAGTTCGCACCGGATTTGGTGCAGACTGATGCGACACGAAGGGATCGGTTTGTACGAGGGTTGAATGTCATGATCGCCCGTGATGTTAAGATAACATTGGACCTGGAGACTACTACATATGCTCAGGTAGTGGACAAGGCCCTTACAGCTGAGGGGGCCGAGGATCAGATTTGGAGAGAGGGCGTTGCTAGGCGTGATTCCAGGAGGATGGCGCCTCCTTTTACCAGATCTAGTCAGGGTAACGGCCCCAGGGAGCAGAAGAGAAAGGCCCCCGATTCTTTTGTTCCTCCTAGCTCAGATAGGAGGGCACGGTGTGCTTTTAGTGGCCGTCAGGGCGGGGGGTGACAGCTGGAGGAGTTTCCCAGTATGTCCTCGGTGCAGACGACGACATCAGGGAGAGTGCAGGATCAAGTCCTGCTTTATTTGTGGGAGTGTCAACCATTTGAAGAGGGAGTGCCCACAAGCCAGGAAAGAGGAGCCGAAGCAGAGCGACAGTCTCGCTCCTGCCAGAGTATTCACCTTGACTTAGATTGAGGTTGAGGCTAGCCCTTCGGTCGTGATAGGTCAGATTTCTAGTGCTGGTTCTTCTTTTACTACATTGACTGACTTGGGAGCTACTCATTCATTTGTGTATGCTAGAGTGATAGATCAACTGTGTAGACCTAGTGATTTGTATGCTAGGGGATTTCAGACTTTGTTGCCGACTGGGGAACTGGTAGTCTCTAGGAGATGGATTAGAGCATTGCCAGTAGAGATAGACGATAGAGAGTTGTCTGTGGAACTGATCGAGTTATCGATGGATGACTTCGATAGGATTCTAGGGATGGATTGGTTATCGAAGAATGGGGCGACGATTGACTGCAAGCGCCAAATGGCGACTTTTGAACCAGAAGGGGAGGTACCCTTTGTGTTTATGGGGATAGTTAGTGGACCGCAGGTACCTATGATTTCGGCACTGAAGGCTAGAGACCTGATGCAGAAAGGTTGCATATGATTCCTAGTGAATATTTTGGATACCTCTAAGGTTCGGTCGGATGGACCAAATGAGACCAGATTGGTATGTGAGTTTTTAGATTTGTTTCTAGCAGACTTGCCAGGGTTTCCGCCACAACAAGATATCGATTTTGTTATAGAATTGGCGCTAGGGGCGGAGCTAGTATCTAGGACACCTTATAGAATGGCTACGATAGAGTTGAAGGAATTGAAGATTTAGTTGCACAAATTACTAGATTTGGGGTTCATCAGACCGAGTTTCTCGCCATGGGGTGCTCCAGTGTTGTTCGTCAAGAAGGATGGATCTCTTAGGATTTGTATTGACTATAGGGAGCTGAACAAGTTGACCATTAAGAACAAGTACCCACTACCCAGGATCGATGACTTGTTTGACCAATTACAGGGGAAGACAGTGTTCTCTAAGATCGACCTCCGGTCAGGTTATCACCAGTTATGGATTAAAGAGGAGGACATACCAAAGACCGCCTTCTGCACGAGATACGGACACTATGAATTCCTGGTTATGTCCTTTGGATTAACCAATGCCCCAGTAACTTTTATGGACATGATGAATAGGGTTTTCAAGGACTATTTGGACAAGTTTGTGATTGTGTTTATTGATGACATATTGGTGTACTCTCAGTCAGACATAGAGCATGAGCAACATTTACGCCTGGTGTTGCAGCGGTTGAGAGAGCATAGGTTATATGCTAAGTTCAGCAAGTGCGAGCTACCGCAAGTCACGTTTCTGGGATATATTGTTAGTAAGGAGGGGATTCTAGTTGACCCAAGTAAGATTAAGGAAGTGAGGGATTGGCCTAGACCGAGCAGTGTACCGGAAGTTAGGAGCTTCCTGGGTTTGGCAGGGTATTATTGGCGGTTCGTTGAGGAGTTCTGCAGGATAGCCACACCGTTGACTGAATTGACGAGAAATAAGACTAAGTATGTGCAGACATAAAGGCATGAGAATAGTTTCAAGGAATCGAAGCGTCGACTGATCACTGCTCTAGTATTGAGTCTGCCGTCAGACAATGAGAAGTTTGTGGTTTATTGTGATGCTTCTAGATAGGGTTTAGGGTGTGTGCTGATGCAAGCCAGAAAGGTAATAGCCTATGTGTAAATGTGGAAATTTCTCCTTGTGAATTCTATTCACGGGTGAAGCTCTATACTACGAGACATCCTAAAAGGGAGTCGCATGATGGTGAGGAAGTTGGGATAAGAGAGACACCCTCACTAGGCGAGGGCCCTCGGCCACTTGCCCATCTGAACTTCACCCTCGCTATGCGAGGGTCCCCAACTAGTCTTCCGCGTGCGCCCCGTTCCATCAGGCATTAGCCTCGCCTACACTCGGAGGAAGGATGTCAGCCTCGCTATGCGAGGGACCCTCGATATGCGAGGGTGAGGGCTTTGTTTTGGCATCCGTGCTCCTAGCCTCGCGACGTTGCACCCGGAAGGAGAAGAGGCAGCCTCGCTATGCGAGGGACCCTCGCCATGCGAGGGTGCTACCTTGTTGCGACGCCCGAGCCATGCCCATACCGGAGGGAAAAAGACTAGCCTCGCTACGCGAGGTACCCTCGCTACGCGAGGTACCCTCGCTACGCGAGGTACCCTCGCTACGCGAGGGTGTAGCCTTGCAACGGCGCTCTTAATGCTAGCCTCGTGTCTATGCGATCCGCATAAGCCAGCCCTGACCCTTGGCACCTTGACTTCTCAGGACATGCATAGATTGAAGTCTCCTTGACATAAGGCACGGGGTCACATGGGGGAACCTTGTTGATATGCCAAACGAACATGGAGCATTGAACGGGAATGGATGAGGACGACCGGGTACGGAACACGTGCGCTGACACGAGGTGTACGGTTATGGAAAGAACAGAGGCACGACCCTATGATCTGCGTCTAAGGAGTAGTGGCGGTACAGACCTGTACGAAGAGTAGTGTTACCACTTGGGCACCCCTGACCACACGCCAGAGCCGATAGTACTGTGTCCTAGGCCACGACTCTGACACCATCAGGGTAGACACCACTACGCCCTGAGCCACTACATTATCAGAGTACCTACGTACGTCCCTGGGGTCTGGGACTTGTTTGTATCCAGGGCCAATAGAGCCCCCCATATAAATAGACTCCAACCCCTCAGGCTAAGGGGTTGGAAAACTGAGTGTATAAGGGGAAATTTTAGAAATATATGATCTTTGTTCCATTGTTGCTCTGGTTTTTTCTATTGATTGAAGTTCTTTCCTCTTGATTCTAAGCTACCCTTACTATAAAAATCTTAGTTTTCTAACCTTTAATCGTTGACGAGATTTCACCGTCAACAGTTTGGCGCCGTTTGTGGGAACGTAAGCACCAAGCTACTGTTATACCATTACTTCCAGCAAGAAGAAATGCCAAGACGTTCGAAGCGACTCAGGGAGCCACGAGAGGTGGAGGTCCACCTAAACGGAGTCCAGCTGAAGGCCTCCATGAAGGATCTATCTCCACCCCGAGACATGGAGCCCCCAAAGGACCCTGAGGTTCACGAGAATGACAGGGAGGCCTCGTCACCGGCCATCTCGTCCGGTGATAATCCTCCAAGGACAACTACCGCACCACCAGGGAATGCCAACGAGTTCCCTCCTCCCAAACCGCCGCAGGTACTGTACTCCGGCCGGCAGGATCCGGGCCCCTCTACGCGTAGACATGACAAACAATCCCGGGTCCATTCCGTGAGCTCGAGTTCTAAATCTTGTTTCTATGAAGAGGAGATTCGTGAGCTGCACCGTAAAAACCAAAGACTGGAGACCACCATGGAGAACATGCAGGAGGTGCTAAATGGCCTGTTGCGAGGTAAGTCGAACGTGACCCTGCCCAAGAGGAAAGAGAAGGGTCAGGAAACCACTGTCCCGGTAAACGACGGGAGGACCAGACACTCCACCAGTAACACCCCCAGGGAGAAGCCACGTGAGCATCCTGGACCATCGAGGCCACCTCAGGGGCCAAGGCAAGGGAACAATGTTGGCTCTCACAACGACATCGAGGTCACCTCAAAGAGGACGCCCTCAGGTCTACGAGAAGAGCTCAACAAGGGAGGGGCAGACAAGAGAACTACACCTCCTACTATCCCCCGAGACGACAAAGGAAGGGAAGATGTCAACCCCTCCATGTTGAGAGACTCCCTGAAGGGGAGGAGGCAAGGCCTCGATACAGAGACGAGGAGCCTGCGAAGCAAGATTGTCATCGCACCCGGAGGACAAACCATTGAGGATGAGTTTGATCATGAATCGCCCTTCACTAAAGAGATTCAAGTCATCCAACTCCCAGCCAACTTCAAGGAGCCGCATATGACCCCTTATGAGGGGAGCACAGACCCCAAGTACCACTTGGATGCATTCAATAACTTGATGAAGTTAAGAGGGATCAGCAGCGGGGCTAGATGCCACTGTTTCGTGGTCACATTGAAAGGACTTGCGTACAAATGGTTCAAAAGACTTCGCCCAGGATCCATCAGGTCTTGGCAGCAGCTTTCGGATGGGTTTCTCCGACAGCATCACGCCGTGCGTGATTATACAATGCCAGGCACCAGCCTCGCCAATGTAAAACAAGGAGAAAATGAAAGTCTGAAGGGTTACATCCACAGGTTTAACATGGAGGCAGCCAAAGTGGGGAGCTTGACCCGCAGGGAATTAAAAATGGCCATCACAGCCGGAGTGCGTCCGGGAAGCAAATTGTGGGATAACATGCTTAAGAGGGAAGTCACTGACCTAGATGACTTCTACGAGAGGGCGCAAAAGTATATTCGCATGGAGGATGGCCATGCAAACTTAAAGGCAGGAAACAGCGAGTCTTATGTAAAGTCCCCAGCCAATGAGGGGTCAAATAGAGCACACAAGTGCATACGTGTGGAAGAGGGCCATAACGACTCGCATGTTGAAGAAAGCGAACCTTCCTCCAGTCACCCTATTGCTAATACTTCTGAAGAGTCTATATAGAAGGGGACGTCATGCTAGAAGGGTCGCTGGCAAAGTTTAAAATTGGACGAGGACCACCTAGCCATATAAGTCTCGACATGAGGGGAGATCACCTAAAAAATTGCAAAAAGGGTCTCAAAGTAGACGCTTGCAAAAAGGGTCTCAACTAGACGTTCGCAAAAAGGGTCTCAAAGTAGATGCTTGCAAAAAGGGTCTCAACGTAGACGCTCGCAAAAAGGGTCTCAAAGTAGACGCTTGTAAAAAGGGTCTCAAAGAAGACGCTTGCAAAAAGGGTCTCAAAGAAGACGCTTGCTAAAATAGTACTATGCCTAATGACGAGAGGGACGCTTCTCGCAAAAAAATAATAATAAAAAGCGCGCGCAAAGAATATAAAAGGACCTCAACAGTCCAACGGGTTAACGTGTCCTTACAAGTATAATCAAGGTGCACCAGAAAGATTATCGCCATCAGATCAGAGAAAAATATGTAATTCACAAACAGCAGTAATAAGAGGGACTTACCAGAGCCCCTTAAGTTCGATAAAAAAAAAGAAAAAGAGAAGAAGTGGCTTCAAGCCTTGGGGGTATTCATAGGGAAAGTCAATGCTCCCTAGCCATTGGATCTATCTCGCTATGAAAGGAGGAGATCAAGAGTATGGGTAACCTCGGGATCTGCGATTGAGGATGATTGGTCCTTATGCATTCTTAGGAATTTTCATGGATCCCTCAAGTGTTAGGTGGTTGTTGTGTTTCTTTGGATACTATAAAGAAACACAACTCCAAGCCTCACTTCATATTTCTTCGAGCGACGTTGTGAAACTTTCCAAGGCTAAGTCCCATAAGGTTGGCCGTACATGTCAGGCAAGAGAAATAGAAAGAGTCTACAAACACACTTAAAAGTGTACTTATAGACTCGGGGGGAAGTGTAAATGTGGAAATTTCTCCTTGTGAATTCTATTCACGGGTGAAGCTCTATACTACGAGACATCCTAAAAGGGCGTCGCATGATGGTGAGGAAGTTGGGATAAGAGAGACACCCTCACTAGGCGAGGGCCCTCGGCCACTTGCCCATCTGAACTTCACCCTCGCTATGCGAGGGTCCCCAACTAGTCTTCCGCGTGTGCCCCGTTCCATCAGGCATCAGCCTCACCTACACTCGGAGGAAGGATGTCAGCCTCGCTATGCGAGGGACCCTCGATATGCGAGGGTGAGGGCTTTGTTTTGGAATCCGTTCTCCTAGCCTCGCGACGTTGCACCCGGAAGGAGAAGAGGCAGCCTCGCCATGCGAGGGTGCTACCTTGTTGCGACGCCCGAGCCATGCCCATACCGGAGGGAAAAAGACTAGCCTCGCTATGCGAGGGTGTAGCCTTGCCACGGCGCTCTTGCTGCTAGCCTCGTGTCTATGCGATCCGCATAAGCCAGCCCTGACCCTTGGCACCTTGACTTCTCAGGACATGCATAGATTGAAGTCTCCTTGACATAAGGCACGGGGTCACTTGGGGGAACCTTGTTGATATGCCAAACGAACATGGAGCATTGAACGGGAATGGATGAGGACGACCGGGTACGGAACACGTGCGCTGACACGAGGTGTACGGTTATGGAAGAACAGAGGCACGACCCTATGATCTGCGTCTAAGGAATAGTGGCGGTACGGACCTGTACGAAGAGTAGTGTTACCACTTGGGCACCCCCGACCACACGCCAGAGCCGACAGTACTGTGTCCTAGGCCACGACTTTGACACCATCAGGGTAGACACCACTACGCCCTGAGCCACTACATTATCAGAGTACCTACGTACGTCCCTAGGGTCTGGGACTTGTTTGTATCCAGGGCCAATAGAGCCCCCCATATAAATAGACTCCAACCCCTCAGGCTAAGGGGTTGGAAAACTGAGTGTATAAGGGGAAATTTTAGAAATATATGATCTTTGTTCCATTGTTGCTCTGGTTTTTTCTATTGATTGAAGTTCTTTCCTCTTGATTCTAAGCTACCCTTACTATAAAAATCTTAGTTTTCTAACCTTTAATCGTTGACGAGATTTCACCGTCAACACTATGCATCGAGACAACTAAAGGAGTACAAGAAAAGATATCTCGCGCATGATCTAGAGTTGGTAGCGGTGATATTTGCACTTCAAGTTTGGAGGCATTATCTATATGGTGAGAAGTGCGAAATATACATTGACCATAAGTGTTTGAAGTACTTCTTTACTCAAAGGGATCTGAATATGCACCAGAGACGATGGCTAGAATTGGTAAAGGATTATGATTGTGATATTCTATACCATCCTGGGAAGGCTAATGTAGTGGCTGATGCATTGAGTCGAAAGGGCCCAGGAAAATTGTTCAGTTCGAGGAAAATATCCAATAAGTTAGCTAAGGAGATGACCATAGCAAGTATAGAGTTGGTGGTTGGTCAGTTAGCCAACATCACTCTTCAGTCTATGCTCATTGAGAGGATCAGGGAGGCATAGGGGGAGAATCCCCAGTTAGTAGAACGTAGAGAGAGTGTCTTAGCCAGAGTGGCTAAGGACTTCTCTATTTCAGAGATGGGATTACTGAAGTACAAGGGTTGGATTTGTGTTCCGAAGAATGCTGGTATTCGGCAAGAGACACTAGATGAATCTCATACCACTCCCTATTCTTTACATCCAGGTACAACGAAGATGTACCAAGATTTGGTAACCTTGTATTGGTGGTCGGGAATGAAGAGGGATGTGGTGGACTATGTGGCTAAGTGCTTAACTTGTTAGCAGGTAAAGGCTGAACATCAGAGGCCAACAGGGTTATTGCGGCCTCTAGGGATTCTAGAGTGGAAGTGGGAGGATATCACCATGGACATCGTGGTTGGTTTGCCAAAGACTGTGGGACAACATGATTCAGACTAGGTGACTGTGGATAGGTATACCAAGTCTGCCCACTTCTTGCCTGTTAGGATGACTTATACTGTGGAGCAGTATGCAGAATTGTATGTGAAGGAAATTGTTCGAGTTCATGGGGCTCCGAGGTCGATAGTATCCAATAGGGACCCCACCTTCACCTCCAAGTTTTGGGAGAGCCTGCAGAAGGCTATGGGCACGCAGTTGCAGTTTAGCACTGCTTATCATCCTCAGACGGATGGACAGTCTGAGAGGACAATTCAAATACTAAAGGTAATGCTACGAGTCTGTGTGCTGGATTTTGGGAAATATTCGAGTAAGTATCTCCCATTGATTGAGTTTGCATACAAAAATATTTATCAGGAAACTATCGGAGTGGCTCCGTATGAGATTTTATATGGGAGGAAGTGTAGATCACCTATCCATTGGGATGAGACGGGTGAGAGAAGGTACTTAGGTCCTGAGATGGTTCAGAGGACCAATGAGGCGATTGAAAAGATTAGAGCTCGAATGCTCACCTCCCAGAGTCGCCAGAAGAGTTACTCGAACTTGAAACGCAGGAGCGTAGAATTTCAAGTCAGTGACCACGTGTTTCTCAGAGTTTCTCCTTTAAGAGGAGTGAAACAGTTTGGTGTTCGGGGCAAGCTGAGCCCTAGGTTTGTTGGCCCCTTTGAGATTGGTTAGAGAGGTAGTTTATAGATTGGCGATGCTTGCAGCTTTATCAGGGGTTCATGATGTGTTTCATGTGTCCATGCTCCGGAAGTATGTGTCAGATTCTACACACGTGTTGAGTTACGAGAACTTTGAGCTTGATCAGGATTTATCTTATGAGGAGAAGTCGGTTCAGATTCTTGACTGGAAGGATAAAGTCTTATTGGAGTAAGACCATCACCTTGGTAAAAGTGCTATGGAGGAACAACAAGGTAGAGGAGTCGACGTGGGAACTTGAATAAGATATGCGGGAACGGTATCCCGAGTTATTCAGGTAATTTTGAGGACGAAATTTCTGTAAGGAGGGGATAGTTGTAGCATTCCAAATTTGCTAATAAGACTTAGGGCCTTGATTAGTGTGCCTGGAGGGCAATAATTGATTTATTATGTTAATATGTGAATTTGATAAGTATGTGATTAGAAATGCATGTTTAGGTGAATTAAATATGCATGTGGACCCCATTTGGTTATTAGGGGCATGTTTGTAATTTTAGCTTGTTAACGGCATAAATGCAATATTTGTGTATATTGTGATTAACACCACGTGTGGGTGGTAATATAATTGTGATGCACGATCTAAGACGGTCCTAGGGAGAAGTTTAGCTGGAAAGTCACAACGGGGTCAAATACCCAGCTCTAGAGGAGACTAGGGGTATTTTGGGGTATATACTATGAGTTTGGGATTTATTTAGTATCAAGTAGTAATTTAGTATTGATTTGAGTATGCCGGGATTAACAGGGACTTTTAGGTGTACTCGAGGACTTAGCAGGATATGTCAAATGACTAAACTACTCATGGTGATATTTGAGGACTTAGGTTAACTTAAGGGGGCAATTCAGTCATTTTTGCAAGTGGATATACTCAGTGGGAGTTGGGAATTCTAGAGGCTCCTAGACAAAATAGAGGAAAGGAAGGAAAAGGATAAATTTCTCTCAGCTCACTCTCCCATTCGGGTCTCTCTCTCTCACCATAGGGCTTGATTTTGAATGATTTTAGGCAAAAAAACTCAAGTGTTTAGAGGCTTAGTTAAGATGATTGGTAAGCTTTCTAGTCAGTTCTTTGTTGATTTCTGTTGGAAGTGTTGTTTTGGTGAGCTGAATTTATGTTTTCTTGGTGGACTTTGGGATGAAGTTTTTGTGAAGCTTAAGCTTAGGAATTTGTGGATTTGAGCTTGGAACTAGATTTGAAAGCATCTCAAGTCGAATTCCTACTTGAGGTAAGAATTTCATTGATTTATGAAGTAAATATTCTGGTGTGGTTTAAGTTTTGTGGAGTTTTAAACCACTAGGTGATTTTTGAGTTGGTTGAGTGTTTGATTTTGTTGCTGGTATTTTTGAGTTACTATATTGTTTATATGAAGTTTTAGGTCGAATTGGGACTTGGGTGTACTTCAGTAGTGATTTGGATGAGTTTTGGCTCGGGAAATATTTTAGGAAAAACCCAGTTTTCTAGGTTCGTGTATGAGCACCGCGGCTCTGTTCTTCTGTGCCGCGGCGCTGGGTTGAACCAGGACAGGGGAGCCCTGCTGGACGCTGCAGCCTCTATACGGCTGTGCTATGGCGCTAGGCCATTTTCAGGATGTGGGATTTTGTGTTATTAGGGTTTTGGCTCAGGGGGCTCGAGGGACGCTTTCGCCACCTTGTGTGGGGAAACGGGAGGTCTCGAGAGCACGGGATTGGTTCCGGGGTACAATTATGAATTGGTTATTAACGAGAGTGTTATTTGTATGTTGTGACTAGGTTTTCAGTGAGGCTCGGGTTAGAGGACTGTTCTCGGAATTTTAGTGCTCAAGAAGCTCGGGACACAGGTAAGAAAACTGTTGTACCCATAGAGCAGGGTGTGGCCCTATAGTTTATATTGCAGGGCATGACCCTATGTGATTGAGTTGCAGGGCGTAGCCCTATTTTTTATGTTTGCTGCATCTTTAAGTAGTTATTTATGTTATGCTATGTATGCTTATTTGTGAATGAATGGCGAAGGCTTGAAACGGCGAAGGTTGAGAACGGCAGGAAGCCGGGTACGGCAAGGGGCCGAGAACGGAATTAAGCACGTGGAGTGCAAGGTCGAGTACGGCAAGGGGCCGGGAGCAGTGTTAAGCACGTGGAGTGCAAGTCGTTTAAGGTGAGATCCTTCTCGGATGCATGAGTCATCGTCACGGTATAGACCAGGAACCCAGGGCAAGGTAAAGCGCTTGGGACGACATGGTCGCTACATGTTTAGCTTGTTGGTGGCTTTGTTATATGCTCGTTGCTGGATGTGTATATGTTGATTTTTTGTGTTCTGTTTTCTTGCTGGGCTTCAGCTCACAGGTGCTCTATGCAGCAGATAAGGGCAAGGGAAAGGTCGACCAACCATGAGTACGGAGAGCGTGAAGCAACGTGTACATGTTTGACTTGCCTGGCTGCCACGACTAGGGGTATTTTTGGGAGACATTATGTATTAATCAGAGTCTTGTCATTTAGCCGACTTAAATCATATTTTGAGTTGTAAATATTTGTAAACAGTAATTTTGGGATCCCAAATGTATAACGCTTTATAATTTCAATGAATGAGTATGTTTTCAAATTATATGGCTTTTATTACAGTTTAACTACACTTTTAACCTAAAACCTCGATTAGCGAGTTAATTGCACATTTAAAACTCACTTAGTAACGATTCTAAGGAAGTAGGGTGTTACATTCTTATTCTTTATTCTAGCCATTCTCAGACTATAATTCAAGTTTACTTGTGTTGATAAATACTTGTGATTCCTAAAAATTGCAAACTCATGTTCTTTATGTGCCCACACACTTCTTGAGGTGAAGAGAACACTTCCAAAGATCGTGGTTTGAGTGCTCAAAGCTTTGGATAGGAAGATCGAAAAATATACAAAATGACTTAAGGACACTTGATATGCGTGCTCTGAATGTTTTTCCAAAAAAGGGGACTATGGGGTCAACAGGTTCTTCATCCTCGGTTATCCCGATGCATTCCAGAATGAAGTCAGCTAGAGCCTGTCCCTTGACCTGATAGTAAGGTCTTAACTTCCTGGAAGCGGTCAGTAACCAAAATGTCAATTTCTCGATTAAAGGGTATCTAGACTCCGTGCCCAACAACCTTTTGCTTATGTAATAGAACGAGAGTTGGAATATAGGTACAGTGGTTCCCCATCCACTGGTTTCGATAAGATTGGCACTTGGGCCATACACTCCTTCAAATTTTGGAAGGCCTCTTCGCATTCAGCTGTCCACTCGAACCTCTAGTTTCCGTGAAGTATGTTGAAGAATTGGATGAACTTGTCAGTGGACTTTGACACAAAGCAGCTCAAAGCCGCTATTCTTCCTGTCAGGCTTTGAACATCTTTGTGTTCTCGTGGCGATGACATGTCGATTAGTGCTTTGATGTTTTTTAAGTTGGCTTCTATCTCTCTTGAGCTTACTATGAAGCCTAGAAACTTCCCGGATACCACGCTGAAAGTGCACTTCTTGGGATTTAGCTTCATCCCATACTTCCATATAATGGCAAATGCTTTTGCTAGGCCATCTGTGTGTTGGGCCAATGTCTTAGACTTGACCAACATGTCCTCTATATAAACCTCCATGTTCTTCCCCAGCTGGTTCCGGAACATTCTGTTGACTAGTCTTTGATAGGTGGCCCCAACATTCTTGAGCCCGAAGGGCATGCTGATGAAGCAGTATACACCATTGTCCATTTGGAAGCTGGTGTGTTCCTGGTCTACTACATGCATCGAGATCTGATTGTAGCTGGAGTAAGCATCCATGGAGCTTAACAATCCTACCCAGATGTAGCATCCACCATCTGGTCAATTCAGGGTAGAGGAAAACAATCCTTTGGGCATGCCTTGTTGAGGTCCGTGAAGTCAATGCAAGTCCTCCACATTCTGTTTTGCTTTGGCACCAACACCAGATTTGCTATCCAAACAGGATACAAGACCTCCTCAATGAATTTGATCGAGGACAACTTCTCGACTTCTAGCTTGAGGGCCTCTGCTCTTTCCGCGCCTTGGGGTCTTTGCTTCTGCCGGATGGGAGTTGCGTTCTCGTCAATGTTTGGGGCATGACAAATGACGTTGCGGTTAATCCCGGTCATATCCTAGTGGGACCAGGCCAGGACTTCTTGGTTTTCTTTTACCCAGGCAATTATTGCAACCTTGACTTTTTAATTCAAGTTCCTCCCTACCCAGATCCCTTTGGTCGGGTCGGTGTCACTGATGCACACCTCCTCAACCAGCTCTTTGGGCTCTAATGCCCTATTCGCCTCTATTCACGGGTCCAATTCATCGTCCTCTTGGATCACCCTTTGTGATGGCTGTGGTGGTGGGATTGGATCAGTATTTTCCCCTTCGAGAGGCTCTTTGTGGACCATGAAGATTGGTTCGGCGGAGACGTGATAACATTTCTGGGAGCTCTTCTAATCTCCCCGTACAGTTCCCACTCCGCCGTTATCACACGGGAACTTCATGCATAGATGACATATGTAGGTGATGGTGCCAAAGTCAACTAGAGCAGGGCGCCCAAAGATCACATTGTACACAGTGGGGAAATCCACCACCATGAAGGTGCAGTACTTGAACGAGCTCTGAACCTCGTTCCTCAGTGTCACGGGGAGTTGAATCTTTCTCATCAGGAGCAATAAATCCCCATTAAAGTAGTAGATCTACGTAGGACAGGAGGCTAGATCTGCCTCTATTAGGCCAATCGCTGTGAAGGCTGGCTTGAACATGACATTGACAAAGCTTACATATTCCACCAACACTCAGGATACTCTCTTGTTGGCGATTTGGGCGTCTACAACCAAACGGTCATGATGCAAGAAATGAACATTCTGAGCATTTTCCTCCGTGAACGTTATGGGCAGGTCCATCAACTTTGGGCACTGAGTCGGACTCTGGACCAATGCGCACATCTCACGGCCATGCTCGATCTCGCTAAGGTATCTCTTTTGATCATTCTGGGACTGTCCTCCCAGGTGTGAACCTCCTGATATGATGGCCACATGGTCATCTGCTCGGGGAGGCGCGGTTCAGGGAGGATATGACATCCCGGGCCCGAGAGCCATAAGACCTCCAAGTGATTACACTATTGAGGACCCTTGAGGGGCCTGTGCTCCTGATCCTGGAGCGTACCCTCCCTAAGGATTTAGTATGGTCCCTATACGCCCTGGGCCAAAGATTGTTCAGGAGCTTCTGGCAGTCCTGGAACTTATGTTGGCATTCTGACCCACTAGTGGAGATTTCCTAGTTTGATCAAATTCTTGATCTCGTCCTTCAGCTGACGAAATTCTTCGGTTGTGTGGCCCACGTCCTTGTGGTAGGCACACCTTTTGCTGGTGTCCCTCTAATTTTTTCCCCCTTTAAAAATGGGGCTTGGTTTCTGGTAATGGACTACGTTGCCCGTTGCAAGGTAGATGTTTTCCTAGGTATCCACCAAGTTTGTATACTCCATATGCTGGGGTTCATACCCTCTCTTTCTCTTCTTCGTGGGCTTGGACTGGTTCTAACTTTTGCAAGATCTTTTTCACCGGGAAGGGTTGATACTCGCCTCAGTCGCTCCGGTCTGGGGTGGTTGGGCACCTCCGAGAGCATCACTATACCCAGTTGGGGCTATTCCGTATCTAAAGAAAAAGGCTGATGAAGCTAGGGCATATCCTAATGATGTGGGTCCATTGACTGTTGGGGCGATGAACGACATCCCAAGGGATCTAGTGGATTTGGACACCGCTGGAGGTGCTGGATAGAGGTTTTTCAGGTACTGGGCTCCGTACCCAGGAAGATTTTGTGCAGTTGACTAGGGTGCTGGCTTCCATCCGAAGGCTTGGATTCAAGCCTCTTCCTAGGTGATGAAGCCTTGTGCCCTCCTTATAAATTCTTCGAGGGTGGATGCCTTTCTGTGTTGCATGTCACCCCAAAGAGGGGATCCATCTCTAATTCTGGATTGGAGAGCTACCAGGCATTGTCCATCATCCAACTTAGTCTTTGAGGCTTCCTTAATGAAGCGTTGAATGTACGCCCTAAGGGTTTCAATAGGATGTTGCTTGATAATGGATAGCGCATTGACTTCCATGTCCAACTTTTGGGCGGCCACAAATTGTTTACGGAAAGCTGACTGCAATCTGGACCAGGACTGGATTGATCCCATCTTGAGACTTTTCCACCATTCTTCGGCGAGTTCGGCTAAAGTGATCGAGAAGCACATGCATTTGCTGTTGTCGCAAACATGATCTATAGTCATCAAGTGATTGTAGCGGGACAAGTGATCCTTGGGTTTAGTGCATCTGGTATAGGCAGGTATATCTGGCATCTTGAACCCTTTGGGTAACAAGACGTCTAGGATGTGTTTGGCGCATGGCTGATTCTCCTCATCTTCCAAGTCTGAACCTCCGTCTTCTTGTTTCCGGACCAAGCGGTCCTTGACCTTTTTTAGAGCGGCCAACTATTCCATGAACTGCCTGGCCATTCCATCATCCATGGGAAATCTTTCCTTTCTCCTATCATTGAGGTTATTCCTCAAGTCCCCTCCTCGAGGGCGGATCTTTTCTTTCCAGACCCGCTCCTTTCGGACGTTGAGGTCGTCTCAAAAATCCACTCGGGATGTATTGTCTCCTGAACTGACCGTTTTTGGGTCCTCTCCGCATTTACGTCCTCCGTGATCCTTGTTAACGGAAGCACTGGGATAGAAGCGTCTTCCTTGACCGTCCGGTCTGGGGACGTTTCGGGGCTTAGTACCCTGCGCGCGCTTCCCCTGCAGATTGTTGGGAAGATTCCGTCTTGGGATAGGATTCATCTGTTCTTTCCTAGTGAATTGCCCTGGGTCAGCCCCAGTTTTTGGAGTGGGAGAAGCTTTCTTGTGGGGGTTTCCCTTTTTCTTGAACTGGGTTTGACGGACTGGCTCCGGGATGTGGGGATCATCCCGGAGGAGAGATAGGGGTTGCGCCCTGTAGGTGGGATAGGCAGTTGCATTCCTGGAGGAAGAACAGTTGGGGGATTGGTTGTAAATCCCTACGCAACAATAAAATCTTGAAGAGCCAGGAAGGACTCTTGCATCTGGCGGGTGGTCTCCTTCTATTCCACCATTCTTGCCTCTAGGTCCAGAACTTGTTGCCTTAGACGGACCATTTCTGGATCCTCTTGTTCAGGTTCCACACCCTTCCCGTCAGGATCAACAAGATTCTCAGCTTCGTGGTCTTAATATCCCTCTCCGTCCTCCTTATAGTAGTCTTTATCATAGTCACCCCTTCTCCGAAGTTCTGGGAGTTGTCAGGCAGGGGCCCATGATAAGGCATATCCTCTGGTCGATCTTGAGGAAGTGGTGGATTTGGAAATGGTTCTCCATTGTCTTGCTGTTGTTGGTGAGCAGGATCAAACACGGTATGCCTGAAGTTCAAATTTTTTGCAGATGATCAACGTTGATTAAAGTTTTCTTCAGTTCTCAATGAAAGCACCAAAATGTTTATCAAGTTTTTCGAAAACTATAAATATTTTAAGAGATGAGAGATAGAAAGAAAGAAAAAGAAATAAATAAGATCACGGTTGTTACGTGGTAGGGACGTTAATGAGCCTTAGTCCACGAGTCACTAATATTAGGCTTTATAGAGTTTTGACAATGGAGGTTTTCTGCAAGTTCAGCAGCGTTTTTCTTACAAGAGAAAATTTGGGATCCTCGCTACAGTGCACAACTGACCCTATTTATAGGCATTCATGTCACTTTGGCCAAGCTAATTCAGGCCCAATAAGCATATAATCACAATTGCTCGCTAATGGAGCCATAATACAATAAATATAACATGATTAAGGTTTTTTAATCTGGGCCCATTGACCCGACTTAGGCGTGGTGAAGTCTTAAAACTATCCTTTGTACGTTAGCATGGACTGACCCGCGTGAGTTACCAAGGAGATCATGGGGACACGATCTATCATAGAAGTGACAGTACCATTTCCTAGGAACAGTGTACGTTCCGTGCGTATCCCATTCTGCAGTTTAGTTAGGGAGACCATGTTTGGATTAATGCCCTAAAAGTATGTAAAGGCATTTTGTTGGTTTTAAATAAAAGTAAAATTTTATTATATTTGAATGTTATAATTATTGTTTGAATTAATTATATAATAATATCAAGAAAATTCCCTATTTATTCATGAGAATATGATCTGGTATTAGTACGAGAGAATTAAGATCATATATAATGAATAAAATAGCCAGTAATATATTAAAGCAAGGAATCTTTAATAAATTGTTACTAGTACGGTTTGCTAAGCATACGAGATGCAAGTAATCTAGATTTGGATTACTGATGTGGATAGACATCTTACTAAAGACGCTGTATATAATAGAGATTATATATGACAGGACCGATGAGAGTTAATTATCTTTATAAACTTGCCGTTTGACATAAAGATTTAATTCTTATTATAATAGATGATCATTTGTAGATCAGTCAAAATCCAGAGTATTCATGACCTCATGTTTATGTTTATTGGATCTTTTGACTCACTCGTTAATGTCTCTTAGAATAATGAGGCTAATGACTTTTGTTTTGGAGATTCAATATCATGGATGACTGGGAATATGAATTATAACATTGGAAACCATGCTTTCCTAACAGATCGAATATTGGTTCCCTTAAGGGTTATTTCTATAACTGAATAGTTATTGAGCTCAAATCTATAATTAGATTATAGATTAATTATTTGCTAGTGAATTAATGGTACTTAAGGATCAAGATGTAATTAGAAGGGTAAAACGGTACTTTTTACCATATCTAATTAGCGAACCAATAAAGAAGGACATAACTGCATATATTGATTATATTAATGGACTACTAGAGGAAACTCTGTAAATATAATTCTATAAATACTTAGAGTGTAATTCCATATTTATAGTGGAGTAATCATGGAATTAATAAATAAGATTGTTAGATTAAATAGTTTAATTAATAATTTGGTTTATTGGAGCTTCGTATTATAGGTCCATGGTCCCCAGATCACCTCTGTCCTACACTGTCAAGGGTGAGGATGTCAAAAGAAAGATTTGTAAAGAGAAATGACCAAATTTCAAAGGCATTAATTTTCTAGGGCAAGGAAATAATTATGTGATAATTATAGGTAATTGACCAATTGTGAATTAATTAATTATTTAATTATATAGTTTTTCAAAAATAAAAACTATATGTTAAAATTAATATTAATCTTGTTTGGATTAATTTAAAGAGAAAAATAATAAATATCTTATTTATAATATGATATTTATTTATTTAATTTTAAACTGATATTTTAAGATCAATTTTGAATTAACTCATATTTATGTTGGGATAAATATCTTATCTTAAAAGTTGATTAAAAAAACAAATGAGAAAATTAGGAACAACCTTAATTGGGCTAGGCGATACACACTATACTATATAGTGTGTGGCGCCTAACTCAGGGATTTTTTATTCCTGGGATTTGAATTTTGAATTTGAAATAAGTTTGTTTAATTAGTTATTTAATCATTCTATTTAAATATGATTTAAAAATAAATAAATGAAAATATCTAATTTGTTTTTAATTTGAATTATATTTTAATTAAATAAAGATTATTTAATTAGATTAAAAATATTTATAAGTCTGATAGTATGTGACATTCAGAATAAGGCTTGATTATTCTTTTTTTTTTTAAAAAAAATAAAAAATACAGACTCTCTCTAAAGCGATAGTTTTCTCTAAACTTGAAAACTATTCTAAACCTTCTCTCTGTCAAAACTCTCTAAATCTCATGTGTTGAGTACATCTAAGGAGTCACATAAATCAACCTTTTGAATCCAACATGCCCACACACATCCTTGTGTGTTTGAGGATTGATCTAGAAGATCAAGTTGTGAGATCTCAGAATACTAGATAGGAAGATCGTTAATTTATACAAAAAGACTCAAGGACACTTGATGTGCTACAAGAGGTAACCCTAATCTATTTGTATGTGATTTAATATTTATATATGTGTATGATCCTGGCTGATATTATTATTCCTTAAAATGGATCCATATATTCCGCTGCGTACCTTTGATTTGATCATTTAGTACCAACAGACCAACTGTCAGATTGCTCAGGGACATGGCAGCATCAGGGAAGACTAGGCTTGTACTATCCGGACGTATGATCCGGGTTCATTTACCAATGTACGTGTTCATTTACTGAAGTCCTGGTTCATTTACTAGGACCCAGGTTCATTTGTTAAGGCAGACATCTTGATGGTAGAGACTTCACCTAGATTCTTGATAGGGTCCGTTTCCTGGAAATAATTAATCTGCCATCATAATTTGCAGCTCGGAGGATGTAGGTTGGGTGTAATCAGGAATGTAATTCAGGCCTGCATCTCAGTCTATGTCCCTTTATAATGCTCGCGCCACTTGCCCGTCATTGGGCTCGGTATGGTCTAGGCTGTCAGGGTTTCCTCGTTCCTCGTTTACCGGGCTCAGGTTGGGCCCGTGCCTCTTCTGAGGGCCCATGGACCTGTTTGGCCATGCCACGTGTCATAGGTGGAAAATATTGATAATAGAGTCGTATCTATTAACTTATATATTTATCTGGGAATTGAAGAGCCATGTATTTGAAAACTAAAAAAAAAAGTCATAGAAGCATTAGCAAACTAAAATTCCCATAAAAATAATGGCAAAAAAAAAAAAAAAAAAAGCTATATAGAGTGTAATTTCCACTTTTTTTTTAATTCCAAAATAATTATATACAACAAAATTTTAAAATATATAATTTTGAAGAATATGTATATTATTTCTTGAATTTATTTTTTCATAAATTTACATATGATCAAAATGTCTAAATCAAATTTCTTCCAATTTGTAACATCAATTTAAAGTCATAATGATTACTTAAATAATAAAAAATTCTTTTTAATATTTTTTTGGGAATTTACTCATTTTATACCCTGTATTTCTGCAAAGTATCATTTTGGCACTCTTTTTTTTTTCAATAATGCTTATATGGTATCATGTATTTTAAAATCATAAATATTTTGTACCCTAGACTCAGATTTGATAAATAAAATTTTATCAATATAACCAAACTATCATAAGTTATATGTAATTAAGTAAATAAATTTGAATTTAGAACTCATATAGTTGAGAGCAGTTTGATTAAATTGGTAAAATTTTATTAATTAAATTTGAGTTTAGGAAACCAATTATGTAGGATTTCAAAATATAGGGTACCAAATGAGCATTATTGTAAACATGAGGTACCACAATGATACTTTACAAAAACACAGAGTACTAAATAGTTACCTACCTTTTTTTTTATCATCCTTAATTGTTGTTGTCACTTTTATTATTGGAAAAATTACACATAACACTGTAAATTTTAAATTTTTTTTTGAAAAATACAGAATTTTACAAAAATTACAAAAATATGAATAACAGTTTGTAACTATTTGTAACTATCTGTTACAATTTTTTATTTAGTTTGTAAATATTGTTTACAAAATTGTAACATATAGTTACAAACTTGTAAACTTTATTTACAAATTTGTAAAGTTTAGTTACAAAAAATTTGTATTGTTACAAATTTGTAGACTTTGTTTACAAAAAAAAAAAAAAAAACTCTGTATTTTCCATTATGCTCCTCCGTATTTTTGTAATTTTTTCTAGATTCCGTATTTTTAGTATTTTTTTTTAAATTTTAGGAATTTTTGTGAATTTCCCTTTATTATTTTCTTTACTTCATCTTCTTTGTTTTTACATGAAATATTTTTTAGTATTATGATTTCATTGTGTTTTAACGAAAATAAAATTCTATATTTAAAAATTTAAATTGTAATTTTTAAATTTTTTTTAACAAATATTAACAAGGTTTCATAAAAAATATATTAATAGTTGAGTTGGCATAAAATAAGGTAAATTTGGGTATTTATGCACGGTGTAGGTTCATATATCCAAAAAATACCATCATTTACCAACATTCCAAAATAATGCTACTATTTGCTTGGTTTCCAAAAATACCCTTCTCATTTTTCTAGCGTCCATCTCTCTTCTCTCTCTCTCTCTCTCTCTCTCTCGGGTCACCCTTTGATTCTTTGGAGAGTCATGACAGCCACCACAAAACCATCATCACCACCAAATTTCTTTGAAAAGACGTCCCCAACTTTGGCATCCACCTCCCTCTTTTTTTTGCTCTCTTTTTTCTTCTCTCTTAAAGTATTCTTGAAGACTAAAATAAAATGCCCCATGACAGTTTTTGATGATTAAAAACTTAAACCCACTAAAAGTTCAATTATGACACTAATTTATGCATTTTGAATAGATCAGTGCATGATTTTTTGGTTTTTTTAGAATTTTTTTTCATAATTTTTTTTAGATCTGAAACATAAAAATTTGCAGAAAACTCAATATACCTCAATACACCTCAATGTGCTTCGATGCCCATCTCGATGGGCCCTTAAAAATAATGACTTCGAGAAGAAAAACCATTTGCCCCGATGCCACCTCGACACACCTCGATGCAACTTGATGCAATTCATAGAAAGTGCATAATTTTTCACTCCAGTGTCCGTTTGAGTTGTTTTTGTTTTAATTTAGGTATTTTTTTGTGATCTACACATCTGAGATGTGTACACACACATTTGAGAAGTTGAAAGCTTGAAAACATACCTAACTTTGAAAATATAGGGGTATTGTTTTGAACTTTGGGGTGTTTTCAAGCTTTCAACTTCCCAAATGTGTGTGTAAACATCTCAGACTTGTAGATCACAAAAAAAAAATCCAAATTAAAAAAAACCACCTCAAACAAACACTCGAGTGAAAAGTTATGCACTTTCTATGAATTGCATCGAGTTGCATTGAGGTGTGTTCAGGCATGTCGAGGTGGCATCGAGGCAGATGGTTATTTTTTCATGAAAATCATGATTTTTAAGGGCCCATCGAGTTGGGCATCAAGGCACATCGAGGTGTATCAAGGTATGTAACGTCCTCCTAATCCAAGACCGTTACATTGTGTACTTTAAATAGTGTCAGACTTGCTAATCAAGTCATTGGTCATAAACATGTAACTAAGGTTAATGTCAAGGGTTAGAATTAAAAATTTTGGTCAAAGGAATTATTGAATTTTTATTTAAAAGTTTAATACATACATGAGATCCCAAAATATTACAAACTAATGTTTTAAATGGTCTATACAAGTCAAAAGTACAATCACCCGACCTAAGTGGAAAAATAGGGGATATGACCCTAGTTCCTCTGAGATATCCTCGGTCGTGGTGGATGAGAAAACCCATATGTACACGCTGCCACCGAAGCTCTCTAACTCATGGCTGCCCGAGCTTTCCTTTTCCCTTAGTTGCACCACATAGCACCCGTAAGCCAAGGTTTAGCAAGAAAACTTAAACATGTGCATGAACGGTAAATACAGATTTCCACATGCATATCTAGCATGCCCAACAGTAATAACATACTCATGCGTGCATACAATTACAAATAAATTACCACCATGTCATAATAGGGGTCTGCTGCCCTACATATATAAATGATAAGTCATACTGGGGCTCAGCGCCCTAGGATCTGGGACTAATGAGTCACCCCGGAGACCCGTGCCTTTTTCTCTGTAGAACCAGCCTTAAAGCTAGCCCAAGATACATGGCGCTTTCATTTTCCACGACAATTGAGTCTGAGAAGCGTATAATGCGCTCTCGGTTAGGCCTAACCATACCGACTAGCGCTCAACACGCTATTGCCGCCCTTGACTTATGAGCCAAGGTTTTTTCAATCATATAATGCATACAAGCACACATCCTTTAACAATCATCCCAATGCAAAGCATTCATGCATGCTTAATCAATTAAACACATACATATTCATAGTCATGTTCTTTCTCAGGGGCTCGAGCCCTATTCATAATCATATTGAACAACCAGATAAATAGATAACCAACTACTGATAAGCATAGTTTAGATAATATAAGTATGTATACGTATAAATCATGGTATCTTAACCAATCAAACAAACACACAGTAATAACTATATTACTTAACGGGGTCGAGCCCTTCCTATGCAAACAAGGCAAGCATTCATTAAAAAATTATCCATGCATAAAACATTTAAGCATAACCTAAATCACGTTCATTCCTAGGGGTTGAGCCCTATTCACAGTTATAATCAATAACTGGACCGAGCCCTAATCACATATATCACGTATTGGGTGCAGTTTCTTACCTTAGGTTAGAGTGCAAAGTATAATAAGAATGACCCTCGAGAACGATCCTAGTTCTGAGCCCCTGGCGATAACCTAGTCACAACCATAATATAGGACCCCATCAATAATGAGCAACTAAAGACTTCTAGACAGAGTCCTAGCCCCCGGGACGTCAAATTCCACTAACCTGGGTAGTAGAATAGATCCCGAGCCCTTAGGTTTGAGTTCCCGTTACTCAAGACCTAAGGTGGCCAAAACAGCTCAGGCGGGCCGTGACTTGTCCTTAAGGGTCGCGACGCGTCTCCAAGGTCATAGGGCCCTTATGCTTGGAACTAGGACATGGGTGCCCTAGAGGGTCGCAACGCGCGTCCAAAGCAGAAGCCCCCACCTGGCCCTGGGTTCGCATGGGTCGCGGCACCCCAAGAACAGGGTCGTGACTTGACCATATGAACCTTGAATTCCTCTGTTTTTCCCCAGCCAAAATCCCACCAAAATCTTCCCAAATGATTCCTCGAACTATAATTCAATCCTCAAAACAATATCAGCGTAATACCAGCAATAAAACTTAACCTAAAACTTGATTAAAAACCCATCAAAACTCACAATCCATCATTTGTGCCACAAAGCTCAAGTACACCTAAAGAACTCAAGGAAAATATGACAAAATTCAACTAAAACAGGGATTAAAGCTTTACCTCAGCTGTGTTTGATGATCTCCTAGGTGCAACAAATCCAAAATCATAACCCAAGCCTTCAATTCCCTTTGTTTTCCTCAAGAATTCTCACACCAAAGTAGAGAGAGAGAGAGAGAGAGAGAGAGAGAGAGAGAGTCGGTTGGGAGAGAGAACCTAAGTGTTTTTGTGTTTTGTTTTCTTAAGGTTCAAGTAACTTAAGCTAATCCCGAGTCTCGGGGTACCAAAAACATCCCCGTGGGCAAAATGGTCAAAATCCCCGGTATCCCCTCCTATTCTCAGTGTCTCCAAGTATATCCTCAAATATTTATTCCCGTTACCCGATAACCCGGTAAGGTACCCGATACCAAAAATACCCCTTGACTCACCCCGAGTCGGGTGTTGGGTCCCATTGTGACTTTCCCGCTAACTTGCTCCCTAGGATCGTCTCGTGCTGAGTAATCCAAATAAACCCACATAATAATGTGGTCTATCACATATATCACATATATGCACATATATACAACTATGCCCATAATGAGCCAAATTACAAAAATTGCCCTTCTAATAAGAAACGGGCCACATGCATATTTAATACACCTAAACATGCATATCTAGTCATATTATCATAAAACTCACATAATCACATAATTACACATAAATATATCTCACATAAACATATCATTCCATAAATTACCATCTCGGCCCCCTAACCAAGGCCTTAAGCCTTATTAGGTAATTTGGGACGTTACAAGGTATATAATAGAAATCATGATTTTCATGAAAAAAAACCATCAGCCTCGACATACCTCAATGCCACCTCGGCATGCCTCGACATGCATCGACACACCTTGATGCAACTCGATGTAATTCATAGAAAGTGCATAAATTTTCACTCAGGTGTCCGTTTGAGGTGGTTTTTTCCTTCTGAATTTTGGTATTTTTTTTGTGATCTACACGTCTAAGATGTGCACACACATATTTGGGAAGTTGAAAGCTTGAAAACACCCCAAAGTTCAAAACAATACCCATATATTTTCAAAGTTGGGTATGTTTTCAAGCTTTCAACTTTCCAAATGTATGTGTGCATATCTCAAACGTGTAGATCACAAAACAATACTCAAATTAAAAAAAAAAACCTCAAATGAACACTTGAGTGAAAAGTTATGTACTTTCTATGAATTGTATCGAGGTGTGTCGAGGAAGGGATTTTTTCATGAAAATCATGATTTTCAAGGGTCCATTGAGACACATCGAGTTATATCGAGGTATATCGAGCTTTCTGCAATTTTTTACATTTCATATCTAAAAAAATTGTGAAAAAAATTGCAAAAAAAAAAAACTAAAAAATCATGCACAAATCTATTCGAAATGAATAAATTAGTGTCTTAATTGAACTTTTAGTGAGTTTAAGTTTCATATCATCAAAAACTATCACGGGGCATTTTATTTTAGTCTCCATGGATACTTTAAGAGAGAAGAAAAAAAGGGAGGAGGATGCCAAAGTTGGGGACGTATTTTCAAAAAAAATTGGTGGTGATGATGGTTTTGCGGTGACTGCCATGACTCTCTAAAAAATCAAAGGGCGACTAGAGAGAAAGAGGGAGGGAGAGAGAGAGAGAGAGAGAGAGAAGAGAGAGATGGAGGCTAAAAAAATGAAAATGGTATTTTTTGAAACTAAGCAAATAGTAGCACTATTTTGGAATGTTGGTAAATGATAGTATTTTTTGGATATATGAACCTAAACTATCCATAAATACCCAAATTGGTTATTAGTTGAGTTGGACTGATTACTCGTCAATTTTTTATTTTATTTTGTGCAAAACTCAATAAAAACTAGACACATGCCTCCTCATAATGCTAATCATCCATCCACCACTCTTTAGTTAAATAGGTATTGTTTAGTTTCAAATAAAAAAAGGCTTTCCTGATTACCACACATTATATATAAATATAGGAAAAGTATAGAGTAAGGTACGTATTTTTACCTTATCGGTGGGTTGACATTGTTTTAGGCACATAAATCAGTTATAACCTCCATTTTTTTTTTATTAATGATAGTGTTTATTGTAGTCATAGTAGACCTCCTGTAATTTTTCAAGAAATTCTAGATACTTTACGGTGTTGAAATAATGGTTCAAAAAGTCTATTTTTCACGTCTATAAAAAAGGGCACTCGTGCAATAGATTGTTTGAACCTTGATTTCAACATCGTAAATTATCTAGAATTTCTAATAAATTTGCAGGAGGACGACTATGACTACAATGAACAACGTCATGAAAAAGTAGGATTAATTAATTTACGTGCCTAAATCATGATCGTACCCTACCAATAAGGTGAAAAGGCATACCCTATTGTAGATTTTTCCTATAAATATATATTTATATATATGTAATATTTATATATATATATATATGTATGGAAGACTTCTAAATGGTTACTACCCATAGATGAGTACTAACAATTATGATGATGTGGCAACATAGTGACTTGGTATAACAATTCACCAACATGTAAATATTTTCTTTCTACATTAATTTCAAATTTAGTTTTTTTTTGCCATATTTAATGTTGTTTCCAACCAATGAGAGACATTAGCAATATTTAGAAATTGACATGCATTTGAAAAATGAATATTATTGTTACACCCAAATTTCGAGAATAGAATTTATGGCCTCGAAATGTAGGCTCATAGAGTGTAAGCTCGAAATAAGCAAGTATACCACGTCATTAGCATATACACAGATTGAGTTTGGCAGTTTTGCTTAGCATTAAGGTGGCGACGATGGAATTTGTGGGCTCGAAGCTACATGCGGTCTCGAAGATTTTTCGAGGTTACAAGTTAAGCTTGCAACCACAACTGAATAATTGCAAGGATTCAACACTTGTATAAATTTCCTGATTTGTTCTTATTGGCGACCGAGCACCAATTAAAAAGGTTCGAGCTTAGGCATCAAGCTAGAAAGGATGAATCTTCTCCGAAGATTGAGTGCAATTCAAACCTTCATTGCAAGCTCGAGGAGGTGGATCTCCGATGGTTGAGCTTGGTGAAGTCACTGGCTAAGGATGAGGTTAACAAGAATGACGAGCTCGTGATGTTGGTCGATCTCAAAAGTGTGTAAATTGTATGTTGGAGCTCAGTAATCCAGTTTGAACGCAGTTGCTGTTTGAAAATCCCTATTCCTTGGGGATTTGTTGTAATATGATAATAAATCCCTATTATCATGGGCTATTGTGTAATTAATGCATTTATTTTTATTTATTTCAAATTTGAATTATAACTTCCCAAAATAACAAGGAAGATATTTTGTAAACCAGTCTATAAATGGACTGGAGAAATTCATTTGTGGAAAGAGAAAATTTGGTACTAGGAATACTTTGCGAAGGTTGCTTTCTAAAAATCTTTGAGAGAATTCAATCATTCAATAATATTGAGTCGTGGACTAGGCAGATTTTAATTGCTGAACTAAGTAAAATTTCGTGTATTTTTTTATCAGTTCTTTAAATTCAATGTTTAGTGCTCTTCTTATCTAAGTTGATGAAAAACACGGTCAACAGTTTGGTGCTTTCATTGAGAGCATTAAGAAAGATGTTAGATTGTTTAATAAAAAACCTCCTGAATTATCAATGGCCACCACGAACAATCCCAGCACTGGTGGGCGACCATTGCCCCAAATACCAGTGGAACAAACTCCTCGTACTGAAGACCACCCACGTCGACCTGGGAAGCAGCCCATGGCTGACCAGGGCCCTGAAGAGAGAAGTGATTCATCCGATTCCCAGGGCTGCCTGCTCCTAGGCTTGATGAGGATCTCTACTATAACCTAGAGAGATACATTCCTATTGTGGAACGGGAGAATCGCCAACTGCGCCAACAATTAGCTGAAGTGACAAGGCGCAATGAGGAGTTGTCCAAATAGGCTACTAAAGCTCAGGCACCACTCAGAGGCCAAGGGGACGTCCCTGAGGGAGCACGCCTGCCAGGAGAGCTGAGAAAGGGGCCCAACAGGCCCAGCTGAAGCCAAAAAAAAATCATGGCGATGAACGCCCCTGGAGAAACACTCAGGCTGAGGCTACTAACAATCCGACTGCGGAGATGTTGATAGGAAAGGGGAATAACCGAGCTCCTCTAGCAGCTTAGAACCCAAAACCTGAAGCAGTAAGAAACAACTCAGAACCAGTCCGAGCCCACTTTGGACCATCTAGGCCCAACAATAGGAGGCAACCACCGTCACCAATAAGACATCCACCCTCTCCAATTTGACACCCCTCACCAGTCCGTGAGGCCCCACGACCTGTACCACAAGGGCTCTTTCGTAGTGGCAGTCGGGGTGGGAACCGTCATGCCAGACCCAGACATAGGAACGAGAGAGAGGCTACTCGAGAACACAGGGCTCCCCAACTGATGGGAGCCATGTCTCGAGATCACAAACGGCTGGGGCAAGGAGGCCAGCAGATGATCCTCCTCGTAACCATCAAGCCTCGAACCCGGAGATAACTGTTAGCTTCGTAAGCAGGAGCTCTGATTACACTTGGTCCATAAGCATATATAATACCGAGCCTATAAATACTGGGAATCGCGGGAATCATCTTGACCTTCGGGATCACCTGAACCATAACCAGGGACAGGCTAATCCCATAAACCCTGACCTGTGTGACCACTTGAACAGCCGAAAGCAGTCGGCATATGAAAACCAGAATAACCCTATGCCGAGATAAGGAGCTAGAGTGTTTATAAAAAATAACCAGCTTCCTCAAGCTCAAGCTCAACCCCCAGTGGACCCAGTCCACGAGTGAATTGAATAGTTGGAAAGGGCGTTCAGACTCTTGCAGAATGAGAGGAGCAGAGATAGGGCTGAAGACTCTGATGAGGAACTCGAGCCTTTTTCCCTGCATATCTTTAACACCCAATTTCCGCAAGGATTTAAAATGCCCCATGTATCACCATTTGATGGGAACTCTGACCCGTACAGTCATATGAGCACATTCAACACCATCATGCGAGCCAGCAATGTTGGATATGAGCTTCGATGCATGTTGTTCCCAGCTACTCTTACAGGACCGGCAAAAAATTGGTTCTAGAAGTTTAAAAGACATTCGATCTCTTCCTAGGATCAGTTAGTAAAGGAGTTTAAGAAACAGTTCAAAGACATGGTTGGTATCAAGCCCGAAGCCTCGGCCCTGACTAATGTCAGACAGCAGTAGGGAGAGTCACTGAAGGGTTACCTTACGAGGTTTAATATAGAAGTGACTCGAGCCCGTAATGTCGATGATAGTGGCCACCTGATGGCTATAGGAGTAGGTATATTACCAGGGAGTCCCCTTTGGGATGATATACAAAGAAAACCCATAAAGTCATTAACCGAGTTCAACCGGAGTGGACCCAGAGATTTGTCAATGTAGAAGAGGCGAGGTAAGCATTAAACCTGACCTCTCAGCCCGTAACTACAACGACAAATGTTAACTCAGCCTCGACCTTGGCGACACCCTCAACGTCAAGACCCTCTGGGGATAACCCTTCAAAGAGGAAGAAAAATGAAGGGAATAACCCTGAGGCTGACGGAGGGAAAAAGAAGAAGGGAGACAAGTATTTCTCCATCTACACAGTATACACCGAACTTAATGAGACTCGGGAAAATATATTTCTTGCCAATAAAAACCAGGTCTCTTTCAGATGATCTGACCCAATGCGGAATCAGAAGGCAAAGAGGGACTCCAATAAATATTATAGATTCCACAGAGACGTCGGACACACAACCGATGAGTGCCGACAGCTGAAGGACGAGATCGAAGGCTTGATCTCGAGGGGATATTTCAGACAATATGTAAGAAACCAGAATCGCAATCAAGCCTCGACAAGTCAAAGGGCAGTGACTGCACAACCTGCCCAACAGAATCAATTCCCGAGCATGGGAGGATGAGCAACCTTCTCCAGTAGAGGGAGAAGACGTGGTAACCATCTCTAGGGGACCTCATATTGTAGGATCGGGCAGGAACTCCCAAAAGAAATACATTAACGAGCTAAAAACTAGGGACAGTTCTCCTTACGAACTCGAACAACGAGCTCCAAAGCAGCAAAGGGTTGAAACTCAACCCATCACATTTATAGAAGAGGATGCGTGACACGTCCAGTTTCCTCACAATGACCCCCTTGTCATCACGCTTCAGCTTCCGAACAGGAGGTTACGTAGGGTCCTGATTGATAATGGGAGCTCTATGAATATCCTTTACAAGGCAACTCTAGAAAAGATGGAACTCAAGCTTTGAGATTTGAAAGCCTGTGCCACCATGTTGTACGCATTTTCAGTAGAAAGGATTGCTTGTACGCGATCCATTGCACTTCCTGTGACCTTGGGAGACTATCCAGTCTCAGTAACCAAGATGATGGAGTTCGTAGTGGTGGATGCCCCTTCGGCCTACAACATACTGCTCGAGAGACCAACCTTGATTGGGCTGGGGGCAGTATCATCTATTAGGCATCTGGCCATCAAGTTCCCGACATCTAGTGGCATCGAGACACTGAAGGGAGACCAACTTGTAGGGAGGGAGTGCTACAACATTTCCATGAGATGGAAAAGCCAAATAAGTCCCCAGACGCTTGTGATCATTTGGGAGATGGACAAATCCGTCTTCGAGATAGAAGAAGAGATCGACCCTAGAGTTGAAGAAAGGGTCGATCTCGAACCCTTGGAGGAGCTTGAAGAGTTTAAGCTCAATGAAAAGGATACCACGAGGGTGATAAAAATAGGAAAAAATCTTTATGAAAATGCAAGATAGCAATTAACTTGCTTCTTAAAAGAAAACCAGAATGTGTTTGCGTGGTCGCACTTGGACATGGTAGGATTTAGTCTAAATGTCATAAGCCATGCACTTAACATTGATAAAAGCTTCCCCCCGAAGTAGCAAAAATGAAGGCTCCTGGACGATGACAGAAAGAAGGCCTTCAAAGAGGAGGTCGAGAGGTTAAAAGGAAACCCGTTTATACGAGATGCTTTTTATCCTGATTGGATCACCAATCCGGTGTTGGTCCCAAAACCCAATGAAAAATGGCGAACCTACATCGACTATGTAGACCTCAACAAGGCATGCCCCAAAGATTGCTTTTCCCTACCTCGAATAGACTAGCTCGTAAATGCCACCTCATGCCATGACATCATGTCATTCATGGATGCTTATTCTAGATATAACTAGATTGCCATGCATGCGCTTGACCAAGAACATCCAAACTTTTTAACTGATAAGGGGTTGTATTGCTACAACGTCATGCCTTTCAGGCTTAAAAATGTTGGAGCCACATACCAAAGGCTGGTAAATAGGATGTTTGTTGAACAAATAGGGAATAACATGGAATTTTATGTGGACGATATATTGGTCAAATCAAAACATAACAATAACCATGTGGATGATCTCGCTGAGTGTTTTGCTGTACTTCGAAAATAAAATATGAAACTTAACCCACAAAAATGCTCATTTGGAGTATCTTCGGGTAAGTTCCTTGGATTTATAGTAAATGCTCGGGGAATAAAGGTTAATCCAGAAAAGATCAAGGTGTTAATAGACATGCCTTCACCTCGAAAATATAAAGATGTCCAAATCCTAACTGGGCAGATGGTGGCCTTAAGTAGGTTTATCTTGAAATCTATGAATCATTGCCTCCCATTTTTTAATCTTTTAAGAGGGGGAAAAAAATTCGAGTGGTCGGAGGAGTGTAAACTCGCGTTTCAAAATCTTAAGAAATATATCGCCAAACCACCAATCTTGTTTAAACCTAATATAGGAGAAATTTTGTACTTATACCTCGCCACGACTGAGCACGCCATTAGTGTAGTGCTAGTACAGGAAGATAAGAAAATACAAAAACCTCTATACTATGTTAGCAAGAGATTACTAGGGGCAAAATCAAGATATCCATTGATGGAGAAACTGGCCCTGCGCCTAATGCACGCATCTCAAAAGATCTGACCCTATAAAAATGGCTGCGTACCTAGAGAAGGTAAAGTCAACACTCGGAGGGTTTGAGTTCTACGCTATAGAACAAGTCCCTCGAGAACAAAATTCGAATGCAGACGCATTAGCCAGGTTCGCCACAACTAACGAGGCTGACACTCTAAACGTAGTCCTAGTAAAATTTCTTTCGACCCCGAGTATTAATTAGCCTGACAAAGAAGATGTATGTATGATTGACTCACAACCAACCTAGATGACCCCAATAGTTGACTACCTTGAAACCAGAAGTCTCCCAGCAGATCAGAACGAGGCTAGAACGCTAATGTACCAAATTCCAAGGTACACTATTGTGGATGGGAAGTTGTATAGAAGAGGGTACTCTATACCATTACTTCAGTGCGTAACCCCTCCCGAGGCAAAAAATATTTTGGAGGAAATCCATGAAGGGTCTTGTGGAGATCACACTGGGGGCATAGTTTATCAAAAAAGGTGATAAGGTAGTGGTTCTTCTGGCCCATAGTCAAGGCAGACTCATTCGAGTATGTTAAGCGATGTGATAAATGTCAACGATTTGCCTCAATTCCACGAGCTCCACCCACCGATCTCACCATGATGAGCTCCCATGACCTTTTGCAATATGGGGGATTGACCTCATAGGCTCCTTGCCAACTAGAAAAGGTGGAGTAAGGTGTGTTGTGGTCGTAGTTGACTATTTTACAAAATGGACCGAAGCTGAACCCTTGGCCACTATTACCTCAAATAAAGTTCTTGATTTCGCAGTAAAAAATATTATCTGCAGATATGGGATGCCTAGGAAGATAGTATCGGACAATGGGACCCAGTTCGACAATGGTTTATTTACACATTTCTGCGAAAAAATGGAATAATAAAAAGTTTCTCCTCTGTGGCCCATCCTCAGTCAAACGGCCAGGTCGAAGTAGTTAATAAAACCTTAAAGAGCTCCATGAAGAAAAGGTTAGAAGAGGTGAAGGGGAAATGGCCAGAGAAGTTGCCTCAAGTCTTGTGGGCTTATAGAACCACAGTACGAACTTCAATGGGGCATACTCCCTTCTCCCTAGCTTATGGATGCGAGGCCATGTTACCAATTGAGGTCAAAATCCCAACAATACAGCGCAATGCGTACAATCACACCTCGAACCAATCTCAGCTCAAAGTCTGGACCTCATTGAAGAAAGATGAGATAAAGCTCAATTGAAAAATGTTGCATATCGGCAACAGGCTACTAGATATTTTAACAAGAGGGTTCGAGATAGAAAATTTGGATTGAGAGACCTGGTGCTGAGGCGCGTATTCTTAGCTACACGAGACCCGTCAGATGGGGTACTTGGGCCTAATTGGGAAGGACCTTACCAGATCGAGTCCATTATTCGACCTGGGGTGTATAAGCTAGCGAAATTAAACGGAGAATTGGTCCCACGAGCTTGGAATGGTGATCATCTACGACCTTATTATTAGTAATGTAGGAATGATGTTTTCATTGTAACCAAGCATGGGCTTGATTTTTTCACTTTTTATTAGTAAAATTATGAATTTCGATTAAAAACTTTATTGTTTATTGTTATACTTTTTTGCAAACTCTCAGATTTCAATAACCTAAGATCACAATCATATGATATTAAGGGGGCATAAGTGGTATACAATCATACCATAAGTTTGAAAATTTTTTTAACTTAAATAAAATACGTTTATGTCTGGATTATTAACCTGACATGAAAACAAGAACCATAACACGCGAGCCAAATAAGTTTGGAACAAACCAGCAAAACCTAACCGACGGTATAAAGTTGGAATTCCAGATATACCAACTAAGTCGACACTAGGGTTGGAAAATTTTACAAACAAGTCTCGACCTCGCAACCTCAAGGCCATACTCGAGGATGAGGAAAAGTGACTGAAAAAAGAAAAATATAACTAGAATACTAAAATTACATGCCAATTGAGTACTTTCGAGTGCATGGTAAAAGTAAGGTTCGACCTTCACAATAACGAAGTCGAACATGGATACTTTGAAAAAAACTGTGCATGAATGCAATGAAATTCGAACCTAAATCCAATATATATATATTTGTACGAATAAAAAAATATAAAAGCAAGTCCTTAATAGTGGCAAGCTCGAAATATTTTGATCTAGAAATATAAGGCAAAAAGCTAAAGGCAAAATCAAGTGCATAAAGATTTTCGAGCTAGAAAATTGTATGCAAAAAAAATACTATTGTTATAAATTGATAATTAAGATAGCTCAAAACCGAGCTATAAATTGTCTTTGTCCCGAGGGCACAAAAATGATAAAAGTGATTACAAAAATTATTATAATGGGTCGCAACCCATAATCTTGGCTTCAAGATTTAGATGTTTCTCCAGCCGCAGCCCCCGAAGCCTCTGCTGCTTCCTTAGCCTCGAGCATGGCCTCCTCCTCCTCCTCAAGTTGAGCCTGCAATTTGGCAATGAAATCATCCCTCAGATTGGCTAGGAAACTGGTGTCGAGGTCGGGATTGTTCACCCAAATCCGATACATAACCATATCTACGCGCGCGGTCTTTTTTGGTTTTGAACTCCTTCAAAAGATGAGCCTTCTCACCCTCAATGAATTTGAAGGTCATCTTCATTTCGTCCTCTAGTTTGGCATTCAGTTCTTGAATCTCCTTGATCTTGGAGTCCTTCTCCTTGATCTCAGAATTCTTAGCCTCGACCTCCTTCAAGGTCACCGCCAGCGTCGATTCGAGCCTTGACTCGAGCTCAGAAACTTTCTGAATGGCCGCATCTCTTGCTGCCACCTCCAGCTTTGCTGCTTTTATTTCGCCCGTGAGTCTCAGTTGGGCGTGTTTAGCTTCCTGCGCAAGTGCCTTGCATGCGGTCACCTCGTTGTTTAGCATAAAGTTGTGCTGAACAAAGGATGTGAATGCCTATACACAAAAATAAACACAAGTTAGTAAAGTACAACATAAGTTAGTATAAAATAAGGAGGTCAAAGCATAAATAACTAATCGAGGAGAGGAGCTCGCCATCCTTGTTGAAAATGGTGTTGGCATCTCGGTAGGAGATCAGAAACTCCCATTGAAGGCCCCAAGGTGGCTGAGACTTTGACCCACACGAGTCAAGGTGTCAGAGCCTAGGCTGACTCCATGGGATCCCATTGCACTGTGGACCACGAACTTAGGAACATGAGTCAAGATCGAAAGGAAGTGCTCCCACGCAGGAGCCTGGTTTTTTTGTCACTGGGGTTGCAGGAACCTTCTAGATTGATTGGACAGCCAGAGGAGGCAGGGTGTTGGCAGGCACCACTGGCTCAATAACCATACTCGGTCCCACCGTAGGAGTAGGGTCGGCCACCTGGCTCAAGTTTTGGGGAACCGAGACTGGAGGAACCACCTCGGTCGTTTTGGTCATTTTGGAGGGGCGACCTCCTTTTTTAGAGGCTTGCTGGCGCTTACTCGCCTTCGCGACCATGGGCTGGTTGAGCATGTTTTCTAGGTCCGAGTCCATTTCACCTGAAAAATATAAATATCATACTTTAGCGATCGAGCAAGGGTTACTAAATGAAATAAGACTCAAGGATAATAGAAACCTAACTGGTACTCTCTAATTCCCCTATCATCTGAAGACACTGGGGGAGTCCCATCTCTATAAGTGGGAGACAGCCTCGAAAGGTCTCTATAAAAATTAGTTCCATATTGAACAGCTACCCCATCCCAAACCTCGTTCAGACTATACATTGTTTGGTATTGACCTAGCAAGCAATCCCACCTATGAACCCTAAGATCTACCCACGACCATACTCATAAATTATTCCTGGGGTCCTTGGTGAGGATCATAACCTCGGGTTTGTGTTTTAGTAGGGAGGGAGACCACATGGAGGATTCGAGCACAACTTTACCTCCGTCAGCTGAGCTTGGTGAGGCTTCATCGTGGGCTTCGTTGCCCAAGACTGGTGGGTCGTATCAGCAAGATGCAGCTGCATGAGATCACGAGCCTAAAGATCTCCTCCTGGGGAGAAGTTTAGTAGTTGGGAGTGGCACATGTTCCCACCTCAGGTATTTGCGATACCCTGAGTCATCAGTGGACTTGCCTTCGCTTAAAAGGTTGCAAGCTCGGAGTTTATCTTCGTGAATGAGGTAGGTTAGGGACCTCTGACTGTAGGGAAGTTGAAGGATGGCTACCTCATGTCCCATCATCGTTTCTGATGGAGTGGGGAGGTGGTAGTTTGTTGTAGGATCAAACAGGGGTAAATATTTTGAGCCTGACTATTCAACGAAAAAAGGGATAAGTATGTTGAAATACTTATGGATGCGTTGGAAATAGTAAAATCTAGAAGGAGTGAGACCATCCGTCCAGAAGAAGGCGAGTTTGAAGTATGGAGGATGATTTGGCATATCCTCGAAAAGCCACTTTTCCTTCGAATAGCTCGATAGATAGTAAAAGTCGTCCTCACAACGAGCTCGAGAAGGGTTGCTCTTATCTCCTGTGGCAAAGGCCCTTGAGTGACCTGAGGGCTGACAAGACCCTAAAAGAGTTGGTCTAGAGCTGGAAGGGGGCGAGCCCAACAAATTCCAAGAAATTCTAGAAGTATGTCTTCAGTGGCAACAGAGCCCTAGCCCTCATGTGCTCGCGACACCATGCGGCGAGCTTAATTCTGCTGTCGCGATTTCCATCCCCCGAGGTGTAGCAGCTCCTTTCGTTTGTGGTCACTGGTCAACACAATAGGAAGCCAGAGAGCTTGAGGCTATGGTAAGCCAACAACTCGGATATTTGGCTGGTGGACGTGACTGAGCTCCAGTAGTGCTCAGCCTCAAAAAAATCCTCTTTCAAGGTGGGGATTGAGAGAGATTGGGAGGTGGATGGGCGTGTTGAAGAGTCATCCATCAGCGAGAATTAGAGTGCACCAGGTGCGAAAGCGACGGTGACTTTGAGTTTGGGATCTAATGGAATAGGCCTAATCTCGGGGTCTGGATCAGGATATGCCGCCACTCGGAGTCTTTTCCTCTTTTTCTCTTCGACCTTGTTTATCTGACGTTGAAAGTGGTCTCATGTATCCTCTTACTCACACCTTTCTTTGTGCTTGTGGATCAGTCGTTGTTTTCGGGTAAAAGGTGACTCGGGACTTGGTGATGATGGCTGGTAAGGGATAGCGAGCTTGGGCCCCCTCCAACTCTCAGAGTACTACGACATCTAACAAGGAAGAAAAAGGTGAGGGCCTAGTATACATGAAATCATAGGTAAGTATAATTTTGATAACTCAAGCTTGAAAGCTCGAGATAACGAGATTGCCTCAATCGAGACTAAAGCCTCGAAAGGGCGAGATTAACTCGGATGTCGTCCCCGAACTATTGTAAAGTTCGAGCATCGAGGATGCACCCACGTGCGAGTGGGGAGGTTAGTACCAGTTTAAAAATCCTGGATTTTCAGGAAAAAAGTTAGCAATTACTCAAAAAAGTAATGTTTTTGGGATTCATGCGTTTAAAACCATATTTCTTAAGCTACACGAAGCTCCCCATTACCAGAAAAAACCCCATTTTTACATGTTTACGCCAACAAAAAATTGTTCTAAAACCGTGATTCTAGCTACATAAAAACTACTCGGATCAAAAGCTTGTCTAATACAAAAGTGAAGCCTTAAAAAACTTGTAAAAACCAATGAAAGTATTCTCACAAACAGAAAGAACATGTAAAAAAAATATATGCCAAAGGAAAAGAGTCAAGAATGTAAACTTACACAATGTTGTTTGTGGGTATGATGAAATCGCCGAATGAAGGAGCGGTTGCAGGAAAGCCTTCACGGAGTCGAAAGTGCTGCAGTTACTTTGTCTCTTTGGTTTAGAGAACATGCAAAGGAAAAAAATAAGGCTCTGGTTCGATTTTTTCCTTTTTTCTTATAGTTAGAATGGGAGTGATGAAGAAGAAGGGCATATATATACGTCATAGGGGGATGTCAAAGCTCGAATTGATTTGGGACTTTGGTTTAGGTTGAGGAACAATCTGACGGATGGGGTTTAGTTATAACATTGGCGGCAAAAAAAGGGATATATGAAAGGACTTGAGTAGAGATAGGGATTACTTGAGTACTCTGGGTGTGCAATCCTTGAGTGACGCGTGTCCACACTCGAGTGTGGTAGGCAGCACATTTTTCAAAAGGAGAAGTTCAAAAGTTTCATTCTCATAGGATTCGAACTAACACTTTTGAGGGGGAAAATGTTACACCCAAATTTCGAGAATAGAATTTATGGCCTTGAAATGTAGGCTCGTAGAGTGTAAGCTCGAAATAAGCAAGTATACCATGTCATCAGCATATACGTGGATCGAGTTTGGCAGTTTTGCTCGGCATTAGGGTGGCAATGATGGAATTTGTGGGCTCGGAGCTACATGCGGTCTCGAAGATGTTTTGAGGTTACAAGTTAAGCTTGCAGCCACAGCTGAATAAATTTCCTGATTTGTTCTTATTGGCAACCGAGCACCAATTAAGAAGGTTCGAGCTTAGGCATCAAACTCGAAAGGATGAATCTTCTCCGAAGACTAAGTGCAATTCAAACCTTCATTGCAAGCTCGAGGAGGTGGATCTCTGATGGTTGAGCTTGGTAAAGTCAACGTCGAAGGACGAGGTTAACCAGAATGACGAGCTCATGATGTAGGTCGATCTCGAAAGTGTGTAAATTGTATGTTCGAGCTCGGTAATCCAGTTTGAACGTAGTTGCTGTTTGAAAATCCCTATTCCTTGGCATTTGTTGTAATCTGATAATAAATCCCTATTATCATATGATATTGTGTAATTAATGCATTTATTTGTATTTATTTCAAATCTGAATTGTAACTTCCCGAAATAACAGGGAAGATATTTTTTAAACCAGTGTATAAATAGACTGGAGAAATTCATTTGTGGACAGAGACAATTTGGTACTAGGAATACACTATGAAGGTTTCTTTCTAAAAATCTTTGAGAGAATTCCATCATTCAATAATATTGACTCGTGGACTAGGTAGATTTTAACTGATGAATCACGTAAAATTTCGTGTGTTTTTTTATTAGTTCTTTAAATTTAGTGTTTAGTGCTCTTCTTATCTAAGTTGATGAAAAACGACGTCAACAATTATATTTTCATAATAAATACACGTTTTTCATAAAATAACCTTTCCAAAAATTTAAAAAAATCAAAATTTATTTTTAGAAATATTAATTAACAACTATAAATATGGACCATTGATCTTAATTCGATGCTTAATATTAAAGTAACTATTTATGGGTAGTAACCATTAAGAGTGTACCCGTATATATATATACATCTCTTCTATATAAAAAGTGTGTAGATAACATAAATTTTTGGTTTAAACGGTTTTTTTCGCTAACTTTAACAGAATATTTAAATATTTAACATAATATACATTTAAAACTAACTAAAAATACATATTTATTAATTATATTAATATGAATTCAAATATTATAAAATATCATTATTATAATAATATTTAATATAAGATTACATACATAATAATTATATTAATATAAATATTAATTTAAATGTTATAAAATATCATTATTATAATAATATATAATACACGACTATATATTTAATCATTTTATTAATATAAATTTAAATGTTATAAAATATTATTTTGATAATAATATATAATCCTAACTTTGTAATAATTATATTATTATGAATTCAAATATTATAAAATATTATTATTATAATATTATTTAATACAAAACTAGGTATTGAATACTTATGTTAATATAAATTTAAATATTATAAAATATCATTATAATAATATATAATTAAAAAAAATTCATAGTGTTGTAATTTAATTTTTCATTTGTTATGTTTATGTTATTTTCTTATATATAATATTATTTTTTATTTGAAATTTATATTATAATGGTACAAATTTAATAAACATAATTAATAAATTATATAAATAAAACTAATAAATTATTGCACATTATTTATATTTAGTATATATAATATTTAGGGAGATTTTTCTTTCCTACCAGATATATTTATCTATGGCTGTCCATTGAAAAACATCACAAACAAGTGGTAAATCGTTTCATCAATGGCCTTGCCAGGCAATCTGTCCTTGGGACTCTATCAGGCTACTCTTTCACAAAATGAATGGATTGCACTAGACTTAACTATTGATTATGATTATTTTAATGGAATTTATATGAATTATGTTGATATTAAATTGTATTTGGTAGAGTGTCGTACTTAAAAGACAGTACTAAATACAACTAATTAGAAAACAATATATGAACCTCCACCTTATTTGAGAAATATTAATTAAAAAAAAGTTAGATTCGTATGATTTAAAGACCATATTTCTATTATATTAAAAAATGTTTTTCTATTTAATTATTTTGCCCTCTCTCATTTTGAGGACTAAAATAGTTTGACCTCACGTGTGAGCCTTATTGTCAGCCAAACGTGCCATAGTGTAATTACAAACTTAAAGTAGTGGCATGACAGAGCAAATAGCTATTACTTATTAGTGGCATGCACAAACCAGACCAACCTCTCAAACAAGCAAATATGAGTTGACGAATGATGTTAACTAATTGAATACTATTAAGTGAGAAAGACCGCAAGATTATACAATTTTAGTGTTTATGTATAACTTAAAAGTAAGAAAAATGCTAGCTATCACGATGGAAATTTAACCAGAGCCACATGGCATGGCAGTTGACATATTTTATTTATTTATTTAATAAAATAAATAAATACAAACTCTATTGTGTTTTGATAGGACAACACATCATACTGTTGATTTTCTTTTTTAAATACTGAAACTTTTCTGTTTTACAAATAAGAAACCACTCACAGGTTTCTAGAAAAACCATCCCCCGATTTCTAACAAAAAGAGAAGGAAAAACTCACCTTAGTTATGAAAAGGGGTTTCCATGACACAAGTTGAAGTGTATGAAGAGTATGGCGTGATATACTATTATATTCTTGCATCATTTTTTTTTTCAGCCCAAGTTAATAATCTTTCCCTCGCTTTCTTTATACATTAATTAAATCTTTAAATTTTTAGTAACAAAGTGGCCTATAGGCCATTTTGCCAAGAAAATGAGCAGACCCATTATTGAGTATTCAGATCAAATAACATCAATATTTAGATTATATAAAGAAATCAAACAAAGATTCTAAGGGCCGGATTGGTTCACCGTTTGAAAATTGTATTTTTGAAAAGTGTGATTCTGAAATAAAATTAGAATTCATTGTCTGAAAATATGTTTTTGAAAATGTGATTGGTTGCACTTTATTAACTGTTGTTAAGTTTTAAAAAACCGAATATATGATTAGTAGATAATCTAAAAACATAAAACTCAATTTATAATTTATGGACTTAGAAAAATATTTTACTTTCTTAGCTATTTTTATTTTATAATATTTAACTTTTAGTATAGAATTGAAATGATAAATTTGTATTTATTAATAGTAATTTTTTTTGTAATCTTTATTTTAAAAAATATTTTATCATTAGCTGAATTTTATTTTAAAAAATATATTATAAATTAGAATCAAGTTATATCCCCTTGTATAATTTTACAATGAAATATTTTAACAAATATATATAGTTATGGAGGTGGATAAGAATTTTAAATTGAAGAAAATACCCTTTTTCATAAAAAAAAAATAGAGTAAATATTTTAACACTAGAATTGTAGAAAGAAAGAAAAAAAAATTGTCAATAAAGAAAAAATATTGTACATAACATAGCACCTTCCAAAAAAAAAAATTTAAAATGTCTATTAATAGGAATCATATAAAGAGAATGTAAGAAAAAAGTGGTCAGAAAAAAAAAAGTAAGATCAAACTGAAAACGGGAAAACATCGTTTTCTAAACCCCTTTGATAAATTAGAGTTTGTTTTTAAAATGAGTTTTCAAAAATGATAAACCAAACAAGATTTCTTTGTAGGTCCCACAACTTTTAAATTTTAAAAACATAAAATTTGATTTGAATTCTATTCCAATCACACCCTAAAGAAAAAAAAAAATTCTTACACTTTAGATTTAATTAAAGTTTTGAGATGAAGAGATGGGTGAGCCAAGAATAAGTTGCCAAATCTTGAAGTGATATATATATATATATATATAACAGGGTTCATATTTATAGTAGTGTTGAAGGTAGGTTTTTCTCTTCGAAGAAGTCTTCTTCGATTAGCCTCGACGCCTCCAGTAGCAATCCTTGATCGATCGACTCGAAATAATTCATCTCATATCCAATAAGAAGAAATCCAAATCCCCCTCAGCATGCTCCCCACCTCGGCATTTGTTGCCAAACCTTGGTTAACAATGACAGTGCTGAGTAGGACCTCAGGGATCTCAAGAGAAAAAAATACTATCTTAACCTTCATTCCATGCCTTCCAATTCAAGCTTTAGGACCTCCAATTCGTTGATTCTTGTATCGTCTCTCAAATTGAATATCACAAAGACACGATCAAGGTTGTCTCCATTGGAAGCTTTTTGGATTTATGGAGTAAGTAATTTTTCCAGACATACATGGTGATTGTTAATAATATAAGTTTTATTAATATGTAAGGGTAGTTTAGTCTTTTAGCCTCTCATTATTTTGGCTATATATTTTGTTGCTTTTGTACTCTTATTTTCATCTCTTTTGTTATAATGAAAACCTAGCCTCCCTTTTGATTCTCTCTCAAATCTTTTTTTGTCTATTTTGCAAAATTATCATGGTATCAGAGCCAGGTTTCGATCCTGGGACCTGTAGATTATGGGCCCACCACGCTTCCACTGCGCGTATTGATCCACTCATATTGATCCATTTGATTCTTGTACTGTTGATACTCTTAACTCTGCAGATGTCGATTCTCAGCCTGTCGAAGTCCCTTCTGTCCCTACTACTACCCAAGATGCTTATGAGATTGTGGATGCTGCTCCTCCTCCCGTTACCTTCAAAGAATTCGTAAGTCCACACAGTTACCTGATTTTGTCTACTCCACTTATTCTGATTCTTTCTCTTCTTTTTTGACTTCTATTCACCAACTCTCTAAGTCCTCTTCCTATAAAGAGGCTATTCTTGACCCTCTTTGGCAGCAGGCAATGGCTGAAGAACTCTCTGCGTTGTACAAGACAGGTACTTGGGATATTGTTCCTCTTCCTGTGGGGAAGCGTGCTATTGGTTCCCGTTGGATTTACAAGATCAAGACTAAGTCTGATGGGTCAGTAGAGCGGTACAAAGCTCGTTTGGTTACTAAAGGCTTTGATAAGGAGTATGGGATGGATTATGAGGAAAATTTCGCTCCAGTTTCCAAACATACCACTATTCGTACTCTCATTGTTGTTGCGTCTGCTTGACAGTGGTCCATTTCTCAAATGGACGTTAAAAACGCCTTCTTGAACGGGACTCTTCAAGAAGAAGTTTACATGGTTCCTCCACTAGGTGTTCCTCATAATTCAGGAGAAGTTTGCAGATTGAAGAAGGCTCTTTATGGGCTTAAACAAGCTCCCCGAGCCTGGTTTGAAAAATTCTCCATTGTGATTACTTCTCTCGGCTTCCACCCCAGTGCACATGATTCAGCTCTCTTTATTTGGTGTACTTCTTCTGGCCGCACTTTACTCTCTTTATATGTTGATGATATGATCATCACCAGTGATGATGCGAATGGGATAACGGAGTTGAAAACGCACTTGACTCGTGAATTTGAGATGAAAGATTTGGGTTCCCTATGGTACTTTTTAGGGATAGAAGTAGCTTACTCTCCTCGTGGCTATCTTCTTTCTCAATCTAAGTACATTGCTGATATTCTCGATCAGGCTCGTCTCTCTGATGCTCACACTGTTGATACCCCTCTTGAGCTTAATGTCAGGTATTCTTCATCTGATGGTGTTGCCTTGTTAGATCCCTCTCTATATCGCACTCTGGTTGGTAGCTTAGTGTACCTTACTATCACCAGGCCAGACATCGCTTATGCAGTTCACATTGTTAGTCAGCTTGTTGCATCTCCCACTACCGTTCATTGGGCAGCTGTGCTTCGTATTCTTCGATATCTTCAGGGAACTCAATTTTAGAGTCTGCTTTTTCCATCTACGTCTACTTTAGAGTTACGTGCCTACTCAGATGTAGATTGGGGTGGTGATTGTACTGATCGCAAATCTGCCACTAGTTTTTGCATATTTTTGGGAGATTCTCTTATTTCTTGGAAGAGTAAAAAAAAGACTGTTGTCTCTCGATCATTTACAGAAGCAGAATATTGTGCCATGGCCTCCACTACCGCTGAAATTTTTTGGTTGCGTTGGTTACTTGCTGATATGGGTGTTATTCTCTCAGATCCCACTTCGATGCATTGTGACAATGTTAGTGCTATTCAGATTACTCACAACTCCGTTTTTCATGAGCGCACGAAACATATTGAGATAGATTGTCATCTTACTCGTCACCACTATCAGAATGGGACCATCACTTTACCATTTGTCACTTCCGCTATGCAGATTGCCGACTTGTTTACAAAGGCTCATACTATTTCTCGTTTTCGTTTCTTAGTTAGCAAACTCTCGATGCTTCTCGCAAATGCATCGTGAGTTTGAGGGGGGTGTTAATAATATAAGTTTTATTAATATGTAAGGGTAGTTTAGTCTTTTAGCCTCTCATTATTTTGGCTATATATTTTGTTGCTTTTGTACTCTTATTTTCATCTCTTTTGTTATAATGAAAACCTAGCCTCTCTTTTGATTCTCTCTCAAATCTTCTTTTGTCTATTTTGCAAAATTATCAGTGATGACTAGTAGTTTCAGACGAGGAACATTGGTAATATAGATATAGTGAGCAAGATAGGTTTTGTCGGAAAAAAAAACAAAAAAATGTATTGTTTATTTAATAATATTATTTTAATAAAAAATCAATAAGAATAGAGAAAGTTATTTTTCATTTTATTTAAAAAAAAAAGAAAAAGAAAAGTTGGCTGTGTGTTTTAATAAGTGGAGTTGATGCTAAGTGGCACTTGCCAAAAGATTACATATGGCTCGGATTAATAATTCCACCGTGATGAATAACACTCCCTCTAAAAGTAATCCATGTTAAATCCAATGTCATTTAATATAAGCAAACAAACTACAATGCAATCTATAACACGACTGGCCATAATTAAGGACAAACTAAAATGTCGCAAATTAAGTTGTTTACTATTTTCTCAATACAAACAAATATTGTTGATAGAAAGAATGGAAATTACTTATTTGGTACCTTATATTTTTGTAAAGTATCATTTTGGTACCTTTTGTTTTCAATAATGCTCATATGATACCCTGCATTTTAAAATTATACATATTTGATACCCTAGACTCAGATTTGATAGATAAAATTTTGTCAATACGATCAAACTGTAATCAGTTATATGTAATTAAGTAATTAAATTTAAATTTAGAACTTATATAATTTACCGCAGTTTGATTAAATTGGTAACATTTTATTAATTAAATTTGAGTTTATGGTACCAAATATGTACAATTTTAAAATACAGGGTACCATATGAGCATTATTGAAAACAGAGGGTACCAAAATGATACTTTGTAAAAACACAGGGTACCAAATGATTACCTCCCCTAAAAAGAAAAAAAAAACAGAGAAAGAAAACCACTCTACTGCTACTTTCCACATAAGAGCCTTGAAATATTGGTAAGCTTTTCCCACCTCACAAAAGTCAATCACAGAAAAACTAGATGCCTCTTTAAGTATGTTTTGTTTTCTTCATTAGCTCCACTAATTCTTTAAAATCTATAAACAAACTCACCTAAGTCAGTTTCATGGATAAAATCACTCTTAGTATGTTAAAAAAGATTGATTATATATTTTTGTTTCAAATATGTATATATAAAAATCGAAATTCTCATTATCATTGTCGGAATCACGAGGCCTCGGTGATACTTCAGGGTGATACTGAAGAGACATAATGTTGTTAGTAGGATAAGCAAGACCAGCGCAACTACCATCGTTAAGAATTACATGAGTGACTTCAATAATACAAGGAAATAGTTCATAGCTAAGCACAAGTCACATATCAAGTACATATTTATTGCTTCTATTTCCAATATCAACTTGAAAAATGCACTTTAGAATAGTCCGTTCAACTCAACATTGGTGCTAAAGAGTGATAAATTGGAATTCGAGAGTCCTTGGATAAAATCCTCAAGTACTAGAGCTATACATTGGTTGGTTTGACCAGATTTAGCATATTTGAAGTAATCCAATTTAAATATTGGATTGCAAATATCCAACTATAATCCACCCAAATAAGAAAAAAAATATTTAACCCGCCCAAATAAAAAATATATATATTTAACCAGCCCAATGATTTTAGCGATTCGGTTGGGTTAACCCATTAACCGATGATCAATGTTTTTTTTTTAGTTTTCAAATAATCAAATATAATAAACTAAAAGTATAGTATACATTTTCAAGCTTAAAAATATTATATTCTAAATTCATCGTTAAAAATATAGAGTTTCATTCTTTTTATTTTTGAAAAGGATAATTTATGTAATATTATATAATATATATATATGTATAAAAAAACTCTTATTTGGTTCATTTGGGTGGTTTAAATTTTCATTGGGTTATCTGGGTTGCGTTTTTAACTGGTTATTCAGTTTGGGCAGTTTGCGAATTTTTTTGAATAACCCCATCTAGCACCAAGGCCATGAGACATTTGGGAAATTTTTCTGGGAAATTTAAGCTGTATTGACCCCAATACCTATACATATTATGCTATAAAAAATTGTAAGAGAAAATTGTTTTTCTTATTTCTACGTATTCCATCAGTAAAATATAATCCTATTTATAGGGTTTATACACCTAATCTTCTTAATTACAGAACAAACTAATAATCACAAAGATAATTACAAATCGTCTTGTTTACTAAGTTTTTCGGAAATTATAAATATATTGAAAAATAAGAGCTAGAAAGAAATGCTAGGAAATGAATAAGATCGCAGTTTTTACGTGGTTGAGGCGTTAATAAGCCTTAGTCCATGAGTCACTAGTATTAGACTTTAGAGAGTTTAACAATGGAGGTTTTATGCCAGTTCAACAACGTTTTGCTTACAAGAGAAAATCTGGGATCCTTGCTACAGTGCACGAATGACCCTATTTATAGGCAGTCATGTGACTTGGCCCGGACTAATCCGAGCCAAATAAGGATATAATTATAAATGCTCGCTAATGGAGCCATAATACAAGAATATAACATGATTAAAGGTTGTTAATCTAGGCCCTTTGGGCCGGTCTAGATGTGGTAAAGCCTTATAGCTGCTCTTTGTACGTTGGCACGAATTGATCCGCGTGGGCTACCAAGGGGATCCTGGGGACAGGATCTGTCAGAATAGTGGCAGTACCGTTTCCTAGGAACATTGTACGTACCCCATTTTTTCGTTTAGTCAGGGAGACTAGATGCCGAATTTCTTGGGGACACGTCAGCTGTAGGAAAGACTGGGATTGCTTTACCTGGATCTATGGTCAAGGGTCATTTACTGATGTCTAGGTTCATTTACCAGGACTTGAGTTCATTTTGCAGGGCGGACATCTTGATGGTGAATTTGAGCATTGGAAATGGACCTAGAGACCTCACCAGGATCCCACTCGATGAGATTCGTCTCCCAGAATGGATCATCTGTCACCATAATTTACATCCCAGAGGATAGAGGTTAGGTGTGCCTAAGAAGGTGGTTTGGGCCTGCATCTACATTCCAGCCTTTTTACTATGCTTGTGCTACTCGCAAGCTATTGGGTTTAGAATGGTTTGGGTCGACAGGGTCTTGTTGCTCATCGTTCACTGGGCCCTGGTTGGGCCTGGACCTTTCTTGGGAGTCCATGGAAGCCATTTGGCCATGCCACGTGTACAAGGTGGAAAATATGGATAACATTTACCCCCAAGTCTTTATCCGCGTTCGCGCGGTGGAGACTTGCCTTTTTTCATCACGGATCAATCACCTGTATCTAGGTTCGTTTACCTACGTCCTGGTTCATTTACCAAGACCCGGGTTCTTTTACTTAGGGGACAACTAGTCAATCCTCATCCTTTCGATTTCCCACTGTCCTGGACACATGTCTTTAGGTAGATGGTACGTCTGTACCACTCGCGCCCAAAAATCTGGGGAAAATCTTTTGATGACCTAGGTGACTAATGGATGTCAGTGCATTTCGCGAAGCGTCATGTCTATACGAAAATGTGCTTTGAGCACATGAGTGGGCTGTTTAATGCTTCTGCGTTATTCCGAGCTGTCAGATAGGGATTGTCTTGGGAATTTCAATGTAGACTGTTGGATGAGGGAGGTGCGAATCATGGATTGAAAAATCCACGATTTAGCACTTGATTGGGCCATTTAATGCCTATGGACCGTCAGATGAGGATTTCCTTGGGATTCTCACTATAGACCGTTGGATTAAACATGAACTTTTCTTCCTATAAATACCTCATTAGGCTTCCTTCCACACTTTTACGGATCCCAAATTTTCAAACTAGAGAGCTGGAAACCCTAAATGTTCGAAGTTGTCGACGAAATTCTCTGACGGTTAGTGCATTTTCGTGCCCATCTATTTCCGATGAAGCCCTTTTTCATTCATCAAGAAGACAAATGTCCCGACCGATCTATCTGAGAGCGTCGACGAACTGCTGTATCGCCTCCTCAGGTTCAAGGCTGAATTCTTGCCGACATTGTCTCTTGTACCTTAACGAATTCTAGATCCACACTCACTCAATAAGTTTTCTAGTCATTTCTTTATTTCTTTTCATCATTTTCATTATCACGTTGTTTTCACGACCATGTAGCTGTTAAGGTCGCAACCACCGTGTAGGGTGGCTTTAGGTAGTGGTAGTTGTAAAGATGAACAGTAGGGAACTTTCTAGGTGATACTCTATTCTGAAGAAAAATTGATTGATGGAGTGGGCCTGATTGCTCTGAATCATTGAACCTGGACGTCTCAAAACCGTTTAGGTGAATTAGTTTATTTGCAAATACCCTTGGCCTTTAGCTCCCGACTTATGTTCCTGGGACTTTAATTGTTCCCAGATCTAGGTCCGAAGGGGACCTCTCCAAGTAGTTTTAGGAGAGTCCCCGTACCCTAACCAATTTTCTTTGGTTTTTGTGCTAACTACTTGGTTCTTGCTTTTCTTGCCGTCTGCAGGTCTTCGATCATGGGTCGTGGCATCACCCTCTACGCGGAAGATATAGTGAATGTGGGCCCCGTCGTTTTGGAGGGGCATAAGCTTCCCACTGGCAACACATGGGAAATGGAAGCGGAAGTGAATGAGTTCTGGAACTACCAGATCCTAAATGCGCTGGAAAAAGCCTTCGGGATAGAGTCAACTCCAAGGCTTTTCTACAACAGGCTAGTCCAAAAAAAAGAGAAGGCACACACTGGAGTGGGCTCATTCGGGGCATGGAGTGCAGGCCATATTAGTGTGGGAGCCATTCTCCGACTTCATGACTATTTCACGTAGTTTCTAAAGTTTGTGGCGATTGCGCCTCTCCAGCTCCTGCCCAGGCCTACAAGTTGCTTGCAGGATGGCGTATATTTTGTGCCTCGCAGGAGATTGTGACACCTACCCCTGTGGAGGTGCTGTATTATTACCGGTTGGAGTCGCAGCTGAACTCCAAAGATAAGATGCGAGACAGATTTTATAAGTTGATGACCCGTTGCGTTAGTCCGGCTCCTTACAGCTCCTGGAAACATCCCCGTATGTCAAACACTACTGGTTCATGACATCTGGGTTCCTTCTAGAGAAGAATCCAACTCTAGTGCTGGACTTTCAGCGCGTGGGTAAGTTATGCTTCGTCATCCTTCGTCTCGTCCTTTGTTTTGTGTATTGGATACCCACGTTCCTGTAACCAGGTCCTGATGCTTAAACCCAATCACTAAGTCAATCCTGGACCATAAAAAGTTTTACGCCACCCTCAGTGCCGAGGAGCTGGATGTGGGGGGGGGGGGTTGTGACTACAGAGTACCTTTGATTGGTCAGGCTGATTGATGGCCGTCAATCAATAGATGCCCCTAGCCTTTGGGGACTGCAATGTGAGAGGGACCCTGCTCTGAGAGAGGAGTCGGCCCTTATACATATCGAGGCGGTGGAGGCCGCGGTCAAGGTGGACGCGGAGAAACTGAAAAGGAGCATACGCACTGTGTGGTGTGGGCCAAATCTGAAGAGTTGGATGCCCTTCTTGAGGGGAGGCAGCCCAACACTGGAGCTCTTGGGGCCAACCTCTTGGAGAAAGGTAAAAAGCCTCAGGTTTTAACTTACGCCCCTCATATTGAAAGCTTAGTTAGGAATAGGCAACAATACCGAGATTATTTGACTGGGATTGTTAGCAACGTCGGTCTTCCTTGCCCCATTGTCGTAGACACACTGACCTTCATGTATTCATCCTGGTTCCTTCAGTTTGACAGTTTTTTGGACCCGGATAACATGGGGGGATCAAATTCATGCTTTTGCACTAGGAGAGTCACGTCAGGCCCATTACATGGATTAGGGTTTGTCTTGGAGGACTTAGACTTGCGTGTTTCCTTTGTATTTGTCTGTCATTCCCATTTCATTACGTTACTAATCCATTTTTTATTTCTATCTCATGTGAAACAGACATGTCTAATCCCGTGGCCAAGATGAAGGAAATGATTGAGGCCAGGGCTGTTGCGGCCAAGGCTTCGACAAAGAAAGCCGCCAAGGGCCCGACCAAGAAGATCATTGATATGATCCTCGGGGACTCAGAACCGGACTTGAGGGCTTTCGAAGGAGTTCAAACTGTCGCCGCGGTCCTGACGACGCTTGTTGAGAAGGCCCTGTCCACTCTGCTCCTCTCCATATTATTAACTTGGAGTAGGAGCCTTCGGAAGGAGGTAGGACGAGCAAAAGGAAAAGAGACTCTGTCGACGTCGAGTCCTCGAAGCGGGCCAAGAAGGCCAAGAAAAAAGACATCACCATGACCGAGGAACATTCCTCTGGTGAGAGCCTTACTGTTACGCTAGAGCTCCCAGAGCCTCCCAAGATTCCCATCAATCTGGCCCTTCCTGGGGAAGAGGACTCAATCATCCTGGAGGAGAGGATGAAGATGGTGTCCCAGGCTCGGGACGAGGGGCGCGATAAACGAGATGAGGTAGCCCAGGCTTAGATCATCCATCGGAAGGTGGAGTTTTCCAAACGTCCGGAGGCCTTCAATGCCCCCCACCAGATTGTGGATCACTGGCAGCCGAGATTGGGTTTTGGCCTAGGATGGGGCAGGACATGGCCCCGCTTGCTGTGGAATTGCTGGCCCAGGTGGGGACTACCATGTCTACCCTTAAGCTTAAACGCTATGCCACCATAGTGAGCAAACACACGCACTTCATCTCCCATGCCATCCGTCATCAGGTCACTATGGTAAGCCACTTGCCCGTCTTGTTTCTTTATTATCGTTGTCTTTTTGTGTTCTCTAACTCTACTTTGTTCCAAGATGCATTACTGACTCATAGGAACGTGGAGCTGATGGCAGAGATGGCAATGAAGCTAGAGATGACCCAGATGGAGCTAGAGGGGGCCGTCAACCAGCAAGAAGCTGCTAAGGAGGCCTTCGCTGAGGAGGTTGCCTGGGTTCAGGCTTAGCATGAGGAAGCTTTGTCCAGGAAAGATGTCGAGCACAAGAAGTTGGTGGATAATCTTGAGGCGGAGCTATCCCATGCTCGCGGCTCAGAGGCTTCGACCAAGACAATCTTGGAGGTGGCCAAGGCCAATCTTTGCCAAGAGTGGGAAAAGGTGGCATCTTTCGGGGCACAAGTCCAGGCTTTGGAGTTCATGGCCCAGCTGAAGATGAAGTGGAGCGAGGAGGCTCGCAAGGAGAAAGAGCATGCTGGCGAATTGTTGGTGGCCACTTTTGACGAGGCTATTTACATGGCCTGGCTCTAAGATAAGAATATGAATCTCCTCCTCTATCCGGATCCAGCTGCAAAGAGGGCCGAGTTCAAGGCTAAGGAAAAAGAGGACGCGGAACTCCTTCCTGGGGATCAGCAAGATGAAAACGCTACCGACATCCTGGATCAAAATGAAGGCCAGGCCTGAGCCTTTGTACTTTTATTTGGGGCTTTCTCTTTCCTCTTCTTTGTTTTTGTAAATATATTTTCATGGGCGCAGATGCGCTTAAGACAACTGCTTATCTTATTGTATTGTTATTATATTGGTTTTTGTCTTTGCACAATGGTTCTCGCTTTTATATTCATTTATTTTCCTAAAAAATCCACTAAGTGTTTTACCACTATGCATGAATAAGGATTAAATGAGGAATCCTGGTTCCAATGGCTAGGAAAATTAGGGAAAAATTGGAGAAGGTAATTATTTTGTCCTGAAACCAAAGTTTAGGTCTCGATGGCTTGGACTGTTTTGCACTTACCAAATATAACTTAACTGGTTTATCCTGACTTTATGGTTCAGGTTCCAATGGCATGGACCGTTATGGACTTTTCAATCATGACTTAGTTTTAACAGCCTGGACCATTGAATATATGACTTAGGTAGAAATTAGTTGATTAACTTATTTTGAACCTGAGGTTTAGGTTCTAATGATCAAGACCTTTTACAAGACTAAATTTAATCTATTTAAACCTAAGATTCCAGTTTCAAAGGTACTGGACCGTTATAGGGAAACCATGGATAGGGATTGGGCTATCCTGGACCAATATTTTGGGATTAGGACTGGGCTTTGGGCCTGACATCCTTTTTTGGGATTTGGGTTTTGGACCCCTGGTCTATACAAGTTTGGATTAGGACTAAGCTCTGAGCTTTGCATCCTTTTTTTTTTTAATCCTGGACTTGTATAGATGGTCCTACCCCCCATGTGACCAAAGAGTGTTGTAACGCCCAAAACTCCAGGGAATGTTACGGTGTGCATTTTGAACAGTGCTAAACTCGCTAATCAAGTCATTTGGCCATAATTGTGTAACTAAGTATGATTAACGGTTTAGGGTTAAAATTTTTGGTTAAGATATAATGTTTCACTAAAATGTTTACTGTATACATTGGGATCCCAAAAATATAATTTAAATGTTAATTATAAGAAAATATTTACAACCAGCCGACCTAAGCGGCAAAATAGGGTTTAACCCTAGTTCCTTTTTCAACCCTCGGCCGTGGCGGTCGAGCAGCCACATATGTACACATCGTCACCTAAGCTCTCCAACTCAAGGATGGTCCAACTTTCTTTTGCCTTTACCTGCACCACATAGCACCCGTGAGCTGAAGAACAGCAAGAAAAATCAATATGCCCATGAACACTAATAACATGTTACAAAATCATATCAGGTATGCCTAGCAATAATAGCCCTATTCATGCATGCAAATAGGTTTAGATAATGATGGGGGATCCTGCCCTCCTAAATGGATGGCTATCAAGTTAATCCTAATCATATGAGTGATTTAACAATTTGAGGTTTTGTTAACCATGATGGGGCGTATAGCCCTAATCAGATGAGTGATTGATGAGTAAGTTACTAACTTAAACCAGATGAGTGACTGATGAGTGAGTCACCACGTGGGATCAGCACCCATAGCCATGTGACGATGTAGTCATCTTGGCCTTCTGGCCCTGGCTCTAAGTGACTAGCCATAGGCTAGACAAGAGCTTTTAGTTTTCATCGAACTTAAGGTCGGTCCGCATTAATGCTCATGGTGAGTCATTCAATGCTGATGTCGATTAGATCTAATCTTTTTGGCTTGCCATAAACACACTAAGATCTTTCTTGACTCATAAGCCAATACCATACGACCAGTGCTCAGCACTACTGCCGAACTTGACTAGTGAGTCATAGCTTCACAGTTAATACCGAAACCATTGCCGATTTCTGACTCATGGGTCAGTGCCATGCACAAGTAAGAAATGCAACCAGGCATATATCATATGTCAAATATCCAAATGCAGGGAATTCAGGATGCCTACTTAACAATTTCTAGCATAATTATGATCATGCACAAACACAAATACTCAAGCTCTGAACAATCTCATATTCAACATTCATGTCATGCCCTAATCACATATTTCTCATGCATCACATGCATCACATACTGGGTGCAGTTTTCTTACCTATGGTTCGAGCGAGAAATAACAATTGAACGACCCTTGACAATGATCGATCCTTTGATCTCTTAGCGGTCACCTAGTCATAACCAAATATAACCTCAAATTAATGAAATCAACAATGAAAGGTTCTTGACCTAAACCTCACTCCCGAGACCCCAAATTGTACCCAAACGGTGAGTAGATTCTATCCCGAGCCTTAGGAATTGAAACCCCCAGCCAAAAACCCTCAAAAGTGCCCAAAATATGCATTAGGGAAAATAGGGTAGTGCTACAGCGCTGCCCCCCTAGTGCCTCAATGCTACAACCATGATTGATTTGCCCTGGCTAGTGCTATAGCACCCTCCCTTGGGCGTTGTAGCGCTAGGACCAGACTGGTTTGCCCTGGTTTTTCCCTCCTTCGAGTTTTCCATTTCTAACCTTAAAAACAAGCTTCTAAACCTCAATTAAACTCCCAAAATGAACCCAAAAAACATATACGCAAGTCCTAGGCATCATAACCCAAGTAACCCTAGCCAAAAACTCCCATCAATTCCCATTATCCAACTTGAAAATCTAGCTGAAACTCAATAAGAAAAACAGAGCAAGAACCATATTTTTAATGGCTAGAAACTCACCTCAATCTCAGAATCACACCCTCTTCAATGGTAGAACATAACCCTAGATCATCAAAGCTTGGTTCCTCAAAAGAGCTTCAAAATTCAAAAGAAAAAGGAAGAGAAAATGATGATCGGTTGAAGGAGAAGATAATGCTCTATTATTCTAATTCTATAGCCTTCTAATGGCTAAATATAACCTTAGGGTGAAAAGAGCATATTGCCCCTAAGCCTAATTAAAACCCTAAATAGCCACTAGGGCAAAATCGTCCTTTCCTGCCTATTTCGTTAATCATAATTAACACCCTCCAATTCCTGTTATTCTCAATATCCTCAAATACTAATAAATTATATTCCATTACCCTTTAATTCCCGGTAATGTTCTAATCCTCAAATTACCCCGAGACTCACCCCGAGCCCCGAAATGAAGCCCATTATGACCAGACAGATAACTTGCATTCAAAAATCATCTCATGCTGAATGGCTCAAACAAATCCACATATAATGTGGTATTATTTATAATTCACCAACATGCATGAAAATACACAAATATGCCCTCAGCAGGCCAAATTACCAAAATGCCCTTATAATTAAAAATGGACCCATATGCATGCATTTATCATCATATTATAATATAATTCACATAAACATGCATATACTTATTTAATAAGATAATAAATCAATTATGGCCCTCCCAGCCTCCTAATCAAGGTCCTAAACCTTATTAGGGAATTTTGGTCATTAAAACTATCCCCTCCTTACAGAAATTTCGTCCTTGAAATTTATCTAAACTGCCTAGAATAAGAATTCCACATAACTAATTCCAGTTTCCCAGGTCGTTCCCTCGACCTCACTGTCTATGTAACATTACCTTAACCCAAGGTATAACTTTGTTCCTCAGAACCTTATTCTTTCTGTCTCATATCTGGATTGGCTACTCCTCAAAGGATAACTTAGCCTAAATTCCCAGATTCTCATAACTCAACTCATGAGTTTCTTTTATCCCATGTTCTCAACATGGAAATATAAAATACACTGTATATTGCTGACAGTGCCGAAGAAATGGCCAATCCATAGGCAACCTGACCGGTCCTATCCAGGATTCAAACGGTCATATTAATCTAGGGCTCAACATGCCCTTATCTCCTCACCCCTTTCCATGGTGATACTTTAAGGAAGATACGGTCTTCTATTTGGAACTCCATGGTCTTTTCTTTTCAATTCAATAAAACTTTTCCATTTATTCTGAGAAGTGAGCATCCAAGCTCTCACCTCTAATAATCTCAATGGTCCCCTGAACTACCTCAGGATCCAAAATCAACACCTCACCCATCTCATTGCAATGAATGGGTGATATACATTCTCTATCATACTTCATCTCATAGAGTGCCCTTCCAATACTAGATAACTCTCTTCGATTTACCATCAGTTCCAACTATATATATTCATCTCCTTTCGTAACCCTCCCAAGACCTGGAAGTAAAAACAGAGTCTTCATCTGATAAGATAGACCTTGAATTCCATGAAGGCAAACTATCTCTCTCACATAGAGATCTGAATACTGATCACTGTATTATTCATCCTTACTGATAGAAGTGAACTCACTTGAAATACTGGTCCATAATGACCCAATTCAATTCATGCCGACCCACTAACTTGGGCAGCCCCACCGTGAAACCCATCGTGATGTTTCCTTATTTCCACTGTGGAATACTCAAAGGCTGCAATGGCCTAACTGGTTTCTGATACTCTGTCTTGAACTGCTTATCAGGTTAGGAACTTTGCCACGTATTTTGTTACATCCCTCTTCATCCCAGGCCACCACTATAAAGCTTTCAAACTCTGGTACCTCTTCCTGGCGCCTGGATGAAAAGAATAAGGAAGTAATACAAAATTCATCCAGAATCTCTCATTTAATCCCAGTGTCCATCAGATTCCAAATCCGATCCTTATACCATAATAAGCCCATACCTGACACTGCACAATTCTTAGCTAATCCAGCTAAGAATTTCCCCTCAATCTTCCAATTTATTTCACTTAACAGTCTTTCCTTTGATCCTCTCTACAAGAGTAAACTCAAGTATACAACTGGCCACCTGGCCTACCAGAAACTTTACTATAGTCCTGGTCAGATCCTTTAACTAACATGATGCATAGGCAACCACTTTTTCCCTATCACTGAGGTGTCATAACAACCTGCAAACCGATTCTGATCTGTAAGAAGACTCAAAACTCTTTCCCAAAGCACATATAATATCCTGCCCGTCCAAGGAAACTCCTACCTTCTGAGGCATTCCTTGACCTTGGAAAATTTCCAACCAATAATATATCACAATACGATCGATCAACATGATCACAAATCCAATTCAGATAACCTTTGGATACTCATCTAATCCATCCAAACATAACTTAGCGTTAACCATTTCCTCAAAACATAACTCAGCACTCCTAGTGCCCTTATCTAATACAATATTCAGTCGTCTACTTATCCTTCTCCCTCATCTTCAGTTGGTACTAACCAGATCAAAGATCCACCTTAGAGAATACCACCTTATCCAATAACTGAATCTTAAGCTCTTATGACTTTGCTGAAGCTGTTCAATACAATGCCCTAGATCTGATTCCATCCCTGGCACCAATCCAATGCAGCGTCCCAAAATTTTACTTAGCTAGATAGTAGTAGCAGTAGTAGTAGTAGTTGTAGAATTTTAGTTTTTGTGGATATTGGCCAAAGCCGGGATTTAGTTGGAAACTCGTAGAAATAGTTATGGATTTTATAAGTTTAACCTATGGTTTAGAAATATCAATTTTAAAATAAGGTTTCGTTAATATAGTTGGTCCTAGAAATATTATTTATTATAACCTGAGGTTTAGATAGAATAATTAAGAGCGTGACACTTGTCACATGCTTGTTTATTTAAGGATTTAAGGATTTTAGATGAATTAATTAATAATGGATGAATATAGAAGCTCTAGAACCTTCCAGCAGCTGTTAGGAGTACATTTTACTCAGTCAAAGTGGTTTAAACAAATTCAAGTATGCTGAAATTGTGCAAAAACATGTATAAAATATTAGCGTATGCTGATATATCATAGCTATAGGGGCTGATATGTCGCCTATGATTGATACGGAAAACACGTCGACTTTGCACCAATGAAACCACAGACCCTCGGGGCATAGGTAGGGGCGATATATCGCCTACCCTAGGCGATATATCAGCTCCAGTGAGTCATTTTTTAATTTTCGTAGAATTCTGAACTAGAAACAACCCTCAACAACCTTGACTCGTTCCTGAACGTTTTTGACCGAGTTCTGGGCATCTGTTGAACGATAATTCAAATTTACTCAATTTTTAATCATTTATTTATTCATTGAAATGGGAGTTAGTTTCACTCCTTGAACTCTATAAATAGGACCATTCACTCAGCCATTTTATTCATCATTCAAGCACAGTTCAGAGCCTCCAAGCTGTTAAGTTCGTTCTAGAGAGAAACACTAGGGTTTTGGGGTTAAATCTTTCAAATCTAAAGCTTTTATAAACACTCAGGAAGTAAGTTTTTGTTGATTTTGGTGTTCGAGGTATAGATCGAGGTTTTAAGATATCCAAGGTATTCTTTATCTTCAGGTTTAGTTCATTATAGTTTCTATTATTCTTTCATTTTTCTTCAAATCCTAACTTGTGATAGTTACTTTTGGTTAGGTGTTCAATTTCTTTGAAACATAAAGTTTTTGGTAAGTTCTTATCTCGATGGTTTAGATCTTCTCTTCATCTTATTTTCTTTAGGAAACTGATGGTTTCTTATGTTCGGTTTTAGGAGTTTCCAATCCCGCTCTCGTCTCCAATATTCTGGTTTTTGGTAAAGAAAATTAGGTAGTTTAGTTTATGATATAGTTTATGTTTGTATGACCTAACATTTCAGGTACAATAAAGGGGTAAGCGTGTCTGGATCTAAGGTGTCCAATGATGTATGACAGACTTATGTCCGGTAGGCTCGGTTGCCAAAACTTTATGACGGACCTAAGTGAATGTCCGATGTATGACGGACTTTTGTCCGGGGCTTAATTGCCACCCCTGTATAAACTCTTATCTTTTTATTATATCTCACTTGTTATTATGACCTATGACCTATAGTTGAGATTATGACTTATGACCTATGATTTATGATCTATGACTTATGATTTATGGCTATGACTTAGATTATGATTTATGATATGATTTAGGTTATGATATGACCTAGGGTTTATTGTTGTGTGATTAGTATAAATAAGTTTCGGTATGACTTTTGTGAAATTTATGATATGTTTGATTATATGATTATATGACTAACCCTTGTTTGTATTTTCCTTACTAGGCTTAGAAGCTCACTCCTTATGATGTTGTTATTTCAGGGAATTAAGGATAGAATGGCCGGTGGTGAGTGGGACCTAAGAGCTTAGTGATGTACTCATGGGGACCATATAGTCGAGGAAGACTAAGCGGGCCGATTTATTTATTTTTAATAAAGAATGTGTTCTTTTAAAAGTTTTATTTAAATGTTGCTCATTTTTATGTTAAAGATAATTATTTTATTTTTGTAAAACCATGGATCCATGTATTTATTTATTTTCAAGTTTTTATTCAATAAACGAGCAATATTTATGAATTATGATCCAACGTTGTGTTCTCGGTAATCTATGAGAAATGAGGGCGTTACATCCAATCACCATTTATCTCTTTGTTTAATGACAACCATTGCAAATCCCTTGGAAATCCATCAAAAAACTCACAGACTAATCCAGTCTATCCTAGTCTCACTGGCACAATGTAAGTGGTATCCACCACACTAGCTAAGAGTTCTATACATCCTCCTGCAATAGATCTCTAGCTCTCAATACAGATGTCATCAGCATACAAGATCCATGCACAATGCCAACTACCACAAGGATTTCCCACTCTCAAACCCAAGAGTACTATCCTTTCCTTGCAATCTAGCATTGCCCCACATTTGGTTAACTGTGGATGCTCAATATTCCATGCCTATAAAAGATCCAAGGTGCGCGCTAAGGTCCCATAAAGGCCTAAATACAAGTCTGAGCCGCGAGACGCTCGGGAAACCATCCTTTTGCAACGGCCTCGCATCACCTCATGGCGCATGGCGTCTCGCGAGGCCCCAGCCTCATGACACCCCTTGGCACGCCCAGCGCCCCCGCGTGGACCGCCTCGCGTGCGCACCTCGCCCACCGCCTCGTGCGCCACGACACTCAGCAGGCGTCTCGCGAGGCCCCAGCCTCGCGCCACCCCTCGACGCACCCAGCGCCCCCGCTTGGACCGCCTCGCATGCGCACCTCGCCCACCGCCTCGCGCACCGCGGCACTCAGCAGTAGCTTCGCGTAGCCCCGCCTTGGTCGCGCCACGAAGGCCTCGTGTGGGGGCATCCCATAGCCTCGACGGCCTCGCGTGGGAGCATCTCCTAGCCTCGAGGGGCGACCTCGCGTGGGGGCATCCCATGGCCTCGATGGCCTCGCGTGGGAGCATCTCCTAGCCTCGAGGGGCGGCCTCGTGTGGGAGCATCCAATAGCCTTGACGGCCTCGCGTGGGAGCCTCTCCTAGCCCCAACGACCTCGCGTGGGAGCATCTCATGGCATCTCCACGAGGGGCGACCTCGCATAACCCCACCATGGCTATGCCGCGAGGGCCTCGCATGATAACATCTCGCGTCCTTCACCTTGAGATGGCATCTCCTATGGAAACCCCACCGTCTAGAAGTGAAAGCCCAAGTATGATTTCGAAAGGTCATGATGGTGCAATCTCGTACGGGGTACGGCTTGTAAGACCCCGTACGTCTGATCGTGGCACTCATGCTAGTCAGGTAGTGGGAACACTAGGAGAAAGGACATGGCCTGCATACTCCCAGTCAGATGTCAGAGTCGACACCACTATTACCTGTACCACTCCTCTGACATTCGTATGGTAGAGTAGTGGAGACATCCTCATGGTACCTAGCTATGTACTAGTATCAGCAGCACTACCCCTGAGACCACTCTCTTGACAAAGTACTTGTGTACCACTTGATCCCCTGGACCACCATGTATCCAAGGCCATTAGAGCCTACTATAAAATGAACCCCACTCCCACATGGAGAGGGGTTGGAAAATTTACTGTAGCAAGTGCACCATAGTGAATGCAAACTGATTTCACCATTGTTCTTCTGCAATTGTTCTTGGAGTTTATACTTAGATTTCTAAAGCTTTTCTTTTGATAATCTTTACTTTGCACTTTTTCTAACTTAACTTAGTTGGCGAGTTCTCACCGTCAACAGTTTGGCGCCGTCTGTGGTAACCTAAGTACCAAGCTACTGTTCTACCATTACTTCCGGCAAGAAGAAATGCCGAGACGTTCAAAGCGACTCAGGGAGCCACGAGAGGTGGAGGTCCACCTTACCAGAGTCCAGCTGAAGGCCTCCATGAAAGATCCTCCTCCACCCAGAGATGTGGAGCCCCCAAGGGACCCTGAGGTTCACGAGGGTGATAGAGAGGACTCGCCACCGGCCGTCCCGCCCAGAGAGAGCCCTCCAAGGGCACCACTAGGAAATGCCAATGAGTTCCCGCCTCCTAAACCACCATAAGTACCGAACTCCGGCCGGCAGGACCTGGGCCCCTCGACGCATAGACATGATAAACATCCCCGGGTCCATTCCGTGAGCTCGAGTTCAAAATCTCGGTTCTATGAAGAGGAAATACGTGAGCTGCACTGTAAGAACCAAAGGTTGGAGATCACCCTGGAGAATATGCAAGAGGTGTTGAATGGCCTGTTGCAAGGTAAGTCAAGCGTGACCCTGCCCAAGAGAAAAGAGAAAGGTCGGGAGGGGGCAGAGACCACCGTCCCGGTAGACGATGGGAGGACTCGACATTCTACTAGTAACACCCCCCGAACGAAGCAACGAGAACATCCTGAACCACCAAAGCAGGCCCAGAAGCCAGAGTCGAAGACCAATGCTACCCCTCGCAACGATGCCGAGGTCACCTCAAAAAAGCACCCTCGAATTTACGGGAGGGGCTCAACAAGAAGAGGGCGGGCAAAAGGACCACACCCCTATGGCGCCTCGAGAGGGCAAAGGAAAGGGGGATCTTAACCCATCCGCTTTAAAGGACTCCCTAAGCAAGAGGAGGCAGGACCTAGACACAGAAATGAGGAGCCTGCGAAGCAAGATCGTCACCGCCTCTGGAGGTCAAGCTGTTGAGGAAGAGTTCGACCATGAGTCACCCTTCGTTAGGGAGATCCAATCCATCCGGCTCCCTGCCAATTTTAAGGAGCCCCATATGACCCCCTACGAAGGAAGCACATATCCAAAATACCATCTAAATACATTTAACGACTTGATGAAGCTGAGGGGAATTGGCAGTGGGGCGAGATGTCATTGCTTCGCTGTCACCTTAAAAGGACCTGCTTACAAGTGGTTCAAAAGACTTAGACGGGGGTCCATCAGATCTTGGCAACAACTTTCTGATGAGTTCCTCCAGCAGCACCACGCCATGCGCGACTACACGATGCCAGGCACCAGCCTCGCAAATGTGAAGTAAGGAGAAAACGAGAGCCTCAAGAGCTATATTCACAGGTTCAATATGGAGGCAGCTAAAGTAGGGAGCCTGACCCGCCGAGAGCTGAAAATGGCCATCACAGCTGGAGTACGCCCAGGAAGCAAGTTATGGGATAACATGCTCAAGAGGGAGGTCACAGACTTGGATGATTTCTACGAGCGAGCATAAAAATATATTTGCGTGGAGGATGGTCATGAGAACCTCAAAGCCAGAAAAGGCCCGTCGCCCCCGAAGCCTTCAGCCCGAGAAAACCCAAGAGGTGCAAAGAAGAAAGAGGTTTATGAGGGAACAAGAGATGATCGACCCCGGAAGCATCAACGCTCTGAGGAGCGCCTATAGGGCCCCTACACCTTTTACACTGACCTCACCCATGCAAGGGAGCATATTTTCGTTACGAACAAAAACCAGGTCCCTTTCAAAAGGCCCCCGCCAATGAAAAAAAACCGGTCCAAAAGAGACCTCAGCAGGTATTGCCAGTATCACAAGGATGTCGGCCACACCACTGCGGAACGCAACCATTTGAAGGTGGAAATCGAAGAGCTCATTCATAGGGGACATTTGGGCAGGTACGTGCGCAAGGAGAACCAGAGGCCAGAAGAAGGAGCATCCCCACCGTGGGCCCGAGAGGTGGCCCCAGAAGTACAGGGAGAGGTTAGGACCATATTTGGAGGACCAGGATTCGGAGGCGATTCAAGGAAGGGATGGGACAAATACGCCAAGGAAGCCAGACGAAGTCCACCACCGTGCATTTTAAGTTTGGAGCAACGCCCCCCGAAGAGTTTCAAGGGTGAGAATAACTCAATAACTTTCACTGAAGAAGACGCGCAGGGGGTGCATTTCCCTCATAATGACCCCCTGGTGCTAGCTGTCCAGCTTGCGAACATGAGAGTACATCGAGTCCTAGTGGATAATGGAAGCTCTGTGGACATCTTGCATCGCCCCGCTTTGGAGAAGATGGGACTGAGCGTCCGACACTTGAAACCCTGTAATTCCTCCCTTTATGGGTTCACAGGGGACTCGATACAGCCCCTAGGTGCGATTTAATTAGCCGTCACCATGGGGGAACAACCCAAGCAAACCACCATAATGGCAAACTTTGTCATGGTGGATTGCGCCTCATCCTTCAACACGGTATTGGGGAGATCCTCTTTGAGAGAATTGAAGGCAATAACTTCTGTGTATCACCTGGCTATGAAATTCCCAACCCCTGAGGGAGTAGCATGCATGAAAGGGGAGCAGAAGGAAGCGAGGGAATGCTATAACATGTCCCTCCGCACAGCCACAAAACCATCGGTGCCGATGGCAATGGTTGTGTATGAAGGTGCGATCCACGCGAGTTGGACCCACGAGTTGCGGAACACCTTGAGAAATGCTACCAGTGGGGCTTCTGCCCCCGGTGCACAGATTACCTATGTTTAGTTGGTTCCCAGTTATGTTATCATAGTGTGTAAGAATCAAAGAGGCTACCTAGGTAACCTCCTAATTAGATGCAACCCTTCTTTAAATATGCCGTTGTAAACCACATGCTATGAATGAAACTGTTTGCAACTTCGCGTGTTATTTTTCTTTTTTATGCGAGCATCAGCCAAAGTGCCTGCCGAAATAAATTTCACCAAACACTTGGGGGGCAGCACAGGAGGCAACGACATATAGCAAGAAAAAAAAAAAGGACCCTCTAACAGGAGGATCCTAAAATAAGGACCCTCTAACAGGAGGATCCTAAAAAAATGACCCTCTAACAAGAGGAGCCTAAAAAGGACCCCCCAGCAAACAGGAGGATCCAAAAAAGGACCCCTTGCACCAGGATCCTAAAAAGGACCCTCTATCAGGAGGATCCTAAAAAGGACCCTATTCACCAGGAGAATCTTGAAAAGGACCCTCTATCAGGAGGACCTTAAAAGGGACCATGATCGCAAAAGGACCCCTTGTATCAGGGCCTTAAGCGAAGTCCTTATATTTATAAAACAGGGAGAGGACCTTACAAGGCATCCTTTGGGTTCACATGGATTAGCTACCCATGTGAACATCAAGGAGGCCAAAGGGTCTTACAACCAAAAAAAAAATATATATAGTAACAACAATAATAAGCCTAGAGCGGCCACCAAGCCGTCTAGCCAAAAAGGGTCCTAAAAGAGACCCTTGCAAAAATAGTACTATCAATAACGACGAGAAGGACGCTTCTCGCAAAAAATAATAAGCGCGCGCAAGAACATATAAAAGGATAGCTAGGACCCAAGGGGTCAAAATATCCTTATAAAAGTAATTAAGAGGCACCAAAAGAGGTCCCATTGAACCCTTTCACATGGGCTCCGAAGGACCTCCAGCCTGGTAAATAAAAGAGGGGAACCCACCAAACCCCATCATACAGGCTCAAAAGGGCCTCAAATGCAGTGGAATAAGAGATAAATAACTACACATGTATATATACATTAAAAAAGGGAGTCTTGAGGACATGACAAGATTTACAAAAGAAAAATAGTAATAACAATAATATTACAACGGCTCAAATGAGCATACATCTACAACGGGCTGGCTGGCAGAGGTAATGAAATAGCTGTTGGTTTTTATGCCCTTAATAAAACCATATTTCTGATGTAACACGTTATTATTATCAATAAAAGAAGTAGAAATCATTTTGTTTATTCAATTGCATTGTTCGCTTGTTTTATTACATGTTTATTCAATTAATACAAACATTCATAAAATCCTGAACATATGGATAGTTACAATTATGGTGACTAGGTCACAATGGATTATAGTTGTAATTATATGTTCAAAAGAACGAGTCCTAGATTAGATCGGTGCATTGGATTTTCACTGATTAGGAAATCTACGATATGATATACTTACACATTAGAAGTGTGATGTCTTGTCCAAGGCATTGACCAAGTAGATATGATCAGATGTATTTGGTTACATCGGACTAGGACCGATATTGATTATTGATTGATAAATAAGTATCGTTGTTATCAAATCTAATCAATGTCACAACGTTGACCATAGGTTAAGTCGATCTTAATTCTGAGTGATAATATTCTTCTAATTATATTATTTAAATCTTTTGACTTGTTCGTTACCAGCTTACCCTATGATTTAGCCCATACTTACATCTTGGAGATTTAGTAATGTAATTGAGTGGGAGTATTATTCATAGATATGAAATCTATAACTTCTGTATGAGAAGTGAAAAGATGATTTCCTTAATTGCTTTGTTCAAAAGGTTAAATAATTGAGATCTCATTTCTATGATTAAGTTCACGGAAATATCATTTATAAGGAACTTAGTGGGAGTTAAGGATAAAATACTGATGAGGGGTAAAACGGTAATTTTCACCCAGCTTGTTAGTAAGTCATCGATAGAGGATTGACTAACTATAATGGTTATAACAATGGATAACGTATTTATGGTTTGGAAAATACGTTCTATGAATTCAAGAGTTCAATTCTAAGTCTATAGTGGAGTCACGAAGAATTAATAAGGTAGTGAAATTATTCGTAAATAAATTCACAGTAACTTATTGGAGCTTGATTTCATGGATCCATGGTCCCCGCATCACCTTTGAGTAAATCATCTAGAATGTCTCAATTAATTGATTTAATTATCAATTAGGATTTTTTTAAAGTTGACTAGGTCGATTTTGGAAAATTTATAGAGATATGAGATTTAGAGAATAAAAGAGAATTTTTGGGTAAATTTATTAATATTGATAAATTGGTGTCAATATAAATAAATAAAATTAAATCAAGTTTCAAATTATAATTAGTTAATTTGAATAAGGATTTAATTAATTAATTAAAATAAATAAATAAATAAAATGTTTTGAATTTAGACACAATTGGGATTTAAATTCAAAATAAAAGTATTGGGCTCAAGTCCATTTATGGGAGCCTAAGGCTTTTATCTTTTTTTATTATTTTAATTAATTCAAAATTTAAATTTAAATAAAGCCCATTAAGTTGTCTATATAAGGAATATGATATCTAGGGTTTTCATAAGTCAGTCTAAGTTGATTCATTGGGTAAGTGAAAACCTAGACACTCTAATCCTTTCTTAGCCACTATCTCTTCTTCTTTTCTAGATCTCTATCTCATGTGTTGAGAACCAGCCCACACTAGTTCTAGGTTGATCAAAGGCTTGGTGAGGAAGACTGTGTTGCTGATCTAGTTCAATCTCTTGATAATACTCTGCTACAGAAAGGAATCAAGGGTTAGAGAGATTGAAGGAAGGAGTTGTTCCAGTTCCGCTGCGTATTCGTAAGTTTCTACATCATTGTGTTTATGTTAATTTACGAATCTAATGTTCATAGGTATGTCATGTTATTCTATGTTTCTATTATGTGTTTAAAAAATTAATAGGAAGCATGCATCTAGATTTAAATTCCAAGATCCTACAATAGCAACCTCAGGGCCTCCTGCCCCGGGCGCTCCACCCAGCCGCTCGGGCCACGGCATACTCACCAAAGGAGGAGAAGTCGAAGTTGGGGTCCTGCCTCCATACGCCATAGAAGGCGTGCTCTATGGACCTATGCTCAGTAGGCAACCCTCTCACGTGACACAGCAACCTCGGCTCTAGCAGCTTCAAGATCGGTCTCTAGGGAAGAGACCCTCGCCTGCGCAGCAACCGTGGTAGCCTGGGCACCCTGGAGCTCGTTCTCTAGCCTGGTAACCATGTCCTGCAGCTTCGAGGCCTTGGCAACCTCTTTCTTCCTCTTTTTTAACGAGTTGGCAAGTTTGGTCCGAGCCCTTGTCAACTTATCCTTGGTTTCATTAAGCTCTCTCTCGAGCTCCTGAGCCCGTGCTGCAAGACGGTCCCTCTCGGTGCACGACGTGGAGAGATTGTTGGTCGAGTCGGCAAACCGCTGAGCCACAACATGGGCCTGCACAAGAAAGTTAATAACAGAAATAATAAGTAACAAAAAAAAAAAGTTTGTATGCACATCTATATATAATAGGGCCGACATAAGATGAATGAACTCACCCAAGCAGTGGTGCGCCTTAGAGTTTCCCCAAGGTCTGACAGAGCAAAACTCCCAAGACTATTCCAGTCGGGTTCAGGGAGGTCCGAGGTGAGTTGGATGAACCGCCACCCGTAAGTGGTCGCCATACGATTCACCCAGGGCGCTCCATCCAGGCCAAGGTCACATGGCTGGGTAAGGACCGACGACCCGCTCGCTGAAACAGGAGGGGGCGCAGAAAAAGTGGAAAAATGAGGCCCCGGTAAGTCAGAGGGGGGTGCTGGGAAATTGGCAAAATAAGCCCCCGATGGTCCAGGGTCAAGAGGAGCCTGAGTGAAAGCGTCATAGCCCTCAGGGTCGGGGTAAACAAAGCACCCCGGTGCGACATGCTGGTCCTGAGATTGGGAGGCTATGTCCTGGTCATAAAAGACATAAGGGGGGGATCCCCCAAAGGACAAGGATCGCTGGTGAGGTCCCCCGCGTTCAAGGGGGGCTTCACCCGCCTCATCCTCAGCTTCACCTTCCCCTGGGCAAGGCTCAGCCGATGCAGCTGTAGTCTTCTTTGACCTAGAGATCGACCACAGTAACTTGGGGTCCGAAACCGGGGACAACTGGTGGAGGTTGAGATTTTCCACGATGAATAAGAATGCCGCCTTCTTTAGGGTGGGGTTGGCATTAATGAGGTCCCTCACGGCGTCCGCCTCTGACCCAACGACCGCGGGAACGGCAAATTGCTCTGCATGATCCACGCCATTGTCAATGCAAACATAAGTATAAAAATTTAAGTTCCAACAAAAAGAAAAGGAGGCCCAGGGTACTTACTGGGGGTGGCGCGGAAGTGCTCACGGACAGAGAGAGGGCCCTCTACAAAGAAAAATTCCCGTTTCCAAGACCCCGTATTGGACACTGAGCCCTCTATCAATGAGAGCTCGTTATTGGCCTTTTGCAAATAGTAGAAGCCCTTGGATTTGGGAGAGGGCATGAGGTTATACAGGAAGTGCACCTCTTGCGCCGTAGGAGCACATTTGGCAAGTACCGCGAATGCCACAAATAGGCAGCTCAGGGTCAACCAACTGTTGGGTGACAGCTAAAGGGGGGCCAGGTCGAAATAGTTAAGAACCGCTACGAAAAATGGGTGCAAGGGGATGGTACTACCCGCCTTCAGAATGTGTTCACTAAGGGCCACGAGGCCAGTCCTGGGGCGGTCGGTCTGGCATGCCTCTAGAGGAGTGTATAAGGCATACTCTGGGGGAACACGATAGTGCTTCACAATTTCTCTCAATTTATTCTCTGACACATGCGACACCAGCTCGGATGCCAGTAAAGGAGCGTCGTCTGGATCCTGGGTAGATACCTGTCGTCGTGTCCTCGACATATCTACAAAATCAAAGGAAAAAGGTGAGGAAGAGACAGAATACTTGACCCTCCATTTTCTCCTCCTAGCAAGAGTCTTCCACCAGGGCGCCGGCCGCGGAAGCGCTAAGCTAGGAAAGATCGAAATTAAGGGCTGAGGGGAAACAGGAGCGGCCCCATGACAGTCATAAGGCGAGGATGGACTGGAGGGCTCAGGCGGGAGGTGCCCCTCCATAAACTCCAGCTCCCTCTGCAACTCTAAAAGGGTCACCCTAAGGCCCGCTACATGGTCACTAAGGTCAGGGGGAAGGGTGTTCCGTCTCCTCTTAACGCCGAGTCGATTTCATTCTCCACCACCCAAATTTTACGCCTAAGTTCAGCCATGTGCTCAAGGTGATGGATACGGGCCTGCCTTAAGGAGTCATAGTCTTGGTAAGGGTTTTCCTCAGGGGACTCTGAGTCTAAGGACAGGTCAAAAAACTCAGCTCCCAGAGGTATGTCGAACGGACCGTCACTGGCCATGAGACCTCGTCCCGAAAGCAAAAAGGGGTTCACGTATAAATGAGGGGATGGCTACAAAACACAAAGGAATGGGCTTAAAACCTCTAGATGCAAACGCCCTAAATGACCCACCACAGGGTATAAAAAAGAGGGGCATGCAAATGGGCAAACTCACTGCAAGCTCAGGCCAAGGTACCCCATCCTGAGTAATGCTAATTTGGACCCAATGAACGTGAGAGAAAAAGAAAATATACCTCAAGCAGATAAGATGGAGCGCTGTCGAGGTCAAAAGGAGGTCGAGGGCCAAAGGCACCAAATGTTCGAATATACGGTCTGCAAAAATAGACAAAAAGGATTTGTTAGCCTCCAAATAGACATACCAAAATATTAGCTCATATGTATAAAAAAAAAAATGAAATGAAAAAATAAAATGAAGGAAACTATGGCAAAAATGAGGGTGTGGGGGATTGAACCCCTTACCTCTTGAAAGAGGAAGGATTCTCAAAACCACTAAGCCAAGGAAGTAAGGTGAAAATAATAAGCCTTGCATGAAGGCCTATTTATAAGAATTAAGGAGAATAGTCTACAAGAGCACCTGAAGGTCCTCTTCTAGACTGGGGGGCAAGTGTGGATGCTCAATATTCCATGCCTGTAAAAGATCCAAGGCGCATGCTAAGGTCCCATAAAGGCCTAAATACATGTCTGAGCCGCGGGACACTCGGGAAATCGTCATCTTGCAATGGCCTCGCATCACCTCATGGTGCATGGGCCTCGCGACACCCCTCAGCGCGCCCAGCGCCCCCGCATGGACCGCCTTGTGTTTGCACCTCGCCCACCGCCTCGTGCGCCATGGTACTCAGCAGGCATCTCGCAAGGTCCCAGCGTCGCGCCACCCCTCGGCGCGCCCAGCGCCCTCGTGTGGGCCACCTCGCGTGCACACCTCGCCCACCGCCTCGTGCGCCGCGGCATTCAGCAGCAGCCTCGCGTAGCCCCTCCTCGGCCGCGCCATGAAGGCCTCGCGTGGGGGCATCCCATAGCCTCGACGTCCTCGCGTGGGAACATCTCCTAGCCTCGAGGGGCGACCTCGCGTGGGGGCATCCCATGGCCTCGTCGGCCTCACGTGGGAGCATCTCCTAGCCTCAAGGGGCGGCCTCGTGTGGGAGCATCCCATAGCCTTGAAGGCCTTGCGTGGCAGCCTCTCCTAGCCCCGATGGCCTCGCGTGGGAGCATCTCATGGAATCTCAACGAGGGGCGACCTCGCATAACCCCACCATGGCTACGCCGCGAGGGCCTCACATGATAACATCTCGCGCCCTTCACCTCGAGATGGAATCTCCTATGGAAACCCCACCGTCTAGAAGTGAAAGCCCAAGTATGATTCTGAAAGGTCATAATGGTACAATCTCGTACGGGGTACCGCTTGTAAGACCCCGTACGTCTGATCGTGGCACTCATGCTAGTCAGGTAGTGGGAACACTAGGAGAAAGGACATGGCCTGCATAATCCCAGTCATATGTCAGAGTCGACACCACTATTACCTGTACCACTCCTCTGACATTCGTATGGTAGAGTAGTGGAGACATCCTCATGGTACCTAGCTATGTACTAGTATCAGCAGCACTACCCCTGAGACCACTCTCCTGAAAAAAGAACTTGTGTACCACTTGGTCCCCTGGACCACCATGTATCCAAGGCCATTAGAGCCTACTATAAAATGAACCCCACTCCCACATGGAGAGGGGTTGGAAAATTTACTGTAGCAAGTGCACCATAGTGAATGCAAACTGATTTCACCATTGTTCTTCTGCAATTGTTCTTGGAGTTTATACTTAGATTTCTAAAGATTTTCTTTTGATAATCTTTACTTTGCACTTTTTCTAACTTAACTTAGTTGGCGTGTTCTCACCGTCAACATTAACCAATCCACATCCAGAATCATACTGAAGTCATTCATAACCAACTCTATCAAACCAACTGATGATTCCTTTCCACCATATCCTAATTCATCACAACATAATCATGCAATCAACATATCATCTCTATGCCTCTCTATAAGCAATAAACAAAGAATAACATGGCACCAAACTAGTCAGCACAATACAAAAAAAATAAGAACTAGAAAGCTGACCTGCCACCCGTGAGGAACTAGTCTCAGTCTCTGGCTCTGACTGCATTGGGATGAACACTCGAGCTGGAGTCAAGCTGTCCATCCCCTTTTTCTCGTCCTTCCTTCGCCTTGGCTAATCTTTCTTGAAATGCCCAACCATGTCACATAAGAAACATGCCTTTGCTTAGCATTCTCCCAGATGATGCCTCTTACACCGAGCACATTCTAGGTAAGTCCTCCACTTCTTTTCCTTACCCGCTCCAATAAATGGAGGCATCACTGCTTAAGCTCCATGCTCTCCAGCACTCTCCTTCTCAATCTGATTTTATGTGCTCTCAATAGTAATAGCCTTTCCTACCACATAAGTGTTATATTATTTCATATAATATAATATTAGATTAAATAATGTGACAAACTGTGATTTGTCACACCTTGTAACATATTATTGAGAGTCACAAAATTGGACTAATGTGTGTGCCCAAATGTGATATTTTTTGGAGTTACAAAATCAGTTACAAATTTGTAACTCCCAAATATTACCCAATAATGTGTATATTATATGTTACACATTTGAGATTGGATTTCATAAAGTCATGATGATATATGACTGTTGGAGATATGTTTTTAACTCCCAATAAGTGTTTGGAGGTTACAAAATCATGTGGGAAAGGATTTGGGACGTTTTGGAAAAATGACTTTTTTGTGCTGAAAATGGCCTGTGGCCGCGGCCACTGACTTTCAGTGGCCGCGGCCTGGGGGACAGAAGCTAGTGGCCGCGGCCACTGAAAAGTCGTGGTCGCGGCCAGTGAGGCTGACATCCTATGTGAATTTTCAGTTTTTTCCAAATTGAACGGTTCTAACATCCCAAATAGCTCCCAAATCTCCATTTTAATTCCATAAACATCCAATTAAACATTGGTAACAGCCATGAGGGTTGGTGGAATTTGAAATTCAAAGGGGTATCTCAAACTTTATAAATAGGAGCCTAATGTTCACTTGTAATACAATACCATTTTCCATTCACAAAGCACTTGGCTGGAAAATACACCAAAAGGCTTGATAATTCCAGAGAGCTATTTCCTAGAGAGATCCCTTAGTGCTTAGAGAATAGGGGGAAATAAGCTTTTGGACAAAGGTCTTGAACCTTGTTCAAGTTGGTGATCCCCACTACTCTACACTTTGGTTGTGTGAGAGTTTGTTTGTGTTTTCATTCTTTTGATCTTGTTGATCTTATTTACTTGTATTGTTATAGTATTGAGTTTGTAATCTTCTTCTTCTACATTTTTCTATTTACTTGTATTTTAAGCAATTGAATTGTAATACTTATTTAATCAATATTATCTTGTCCATTGTATTTTTGCATAGAGTTGTATTTGGTTTTTCCATAATTCCATTGAGCAATAATATATATTCTCTAACAATCAAAAGCTTAAATTCCTTTTCAATGGAAGGAGAAACCATGAAGATCATATGAGGATCCAACTTTGAAAAGATGGTAAGATAAGGTAATGCTCTTCTTTGGTTTTCTTAGAAGATCTAATGGTTTTCATATAGTGATAGAAATAAGAAGAAGAAATGTTTATAAATGAGATTCATTGTTTTCTAATCTCCTTTGTTTTTTAGTGGTTAGATTAGAAGATAATATAATATCTTGAGTTTTTGTTATATGTGATCAACATGTAAATAATCTAGTAGATTATTGGGTAGTATGCTAGCATGTCATAGAACTTGTTTTGTGTTAATGGGAAATTATTAGAATGACAACTATGAGTTTTATATGACATGTATAAATATATTGATTTTGTGAATCAATAGAAATGTGAAATCATATGTGTATATTTGTAATTCATGTTTTCATATTAATAAAGAGCCATATTAGTATGATATTAGTCATGTATGTTGACAACTATGTGAAATTATAATCATGCAAACATTTGTGAGATGTTAATATGTTTATCCTATATTATTGCAATGTGATGAGTTACCATTTATTTGGTAAATAAAAGAATAATTTGAGAAATTAAAATTCTCAATTAAAGTGTTGAGCATCTCAATTATGAGATAAGAAAAGATGAACCTAAGGGGGTTACATCTTTTGATAAGTGTCTTGCCATTGCAAGAAAAATGAATCAAAGTGGATTCAAAAATTGTGGGATGACATATTGACTCAATAGACTTATAGTCTAGAGTGTGGTCAAATAAAATATATTTGAGAATTATTTAGTGACAATAATTCTTAAATATTCAATGAGGAGACATTTTCAAAATTGGAGAAGCAATTTTGAATCTTTACATCAATGGTGAATAAAAGAGAACTTTATTCATTTTGGTTAAAGATGGTGATATGTTTAAATTAATCTCGATGAGGAGATAATTTTAAACAAAACATAAGAAATCAAAGTGTTTAAATAAATCAATGAGGGTTTATTTTCTTTGATTTAAAGTGTTTAAAAAATTGACATTTTCATTTTGATTTTGATGAGAAAATCAATGGATGTCAAATTGATATTTTCAAAAGAATTTCAAAGAGACTCTTAGGAAATACACAAAAGTTGTTTATGTGATTTTGAGATTATTTAGACAACTAAAAGTAAAAGTTGCTTTGAAAGAAATGTGTCTTGCTTTAGCAAGTAAATGAATCAAGATAAACATTGAGGTTTTTATCTTGATCTATTGAGTGTTTATCATGAAGCTTAAGGACTCACAATGAACTTTGAGAATCATAGGTCTAGATTTATCTTGGAGGATAAATGACTTATTAGAAATGAAGAGATTTCTATTTTAAAGTGACATTTTATTGTCACTATATGAGAAATGTGGGGGTGATGCTCCAAAGTTAATCAATTTATTTTGTTGTTACTTATTTGATTAATTTGGTCATCCTATCAAATAGGTGATTTGGAATTCCACTTTTTAAATCACATTGGCTATATGTGTATAGAATGGATAAATCTAGACATGCTTAGTGTCTAAAGTTACTGTTTGTAATATTTTGATTCAAGAAGGAATCAATTTAAAACATAAAGGAGAATTTTAGAAACAAAGAGGTTTCTAGAATTAATATTCAAATGTTTATCTTGGATATTAAACTATAAAAGAGTGGAGGTGTTGACTATGGTCAAAATCACTATTTTAAAGAGGTAACTATTTTAATCAAACTATGGCTAGCAACAAAGTTTGAACAAAATAATGAGAGTGTCTAAGTATGCATACATGAGAAAAGAAATGATTCAAATGGAATTATTTCTACATCTCAAGGGGTGGGACTTAGACTCCCTAAAGAGATTCACGGTTGATGGTAACCTATCTTAATACTAGTAACCAAACTAGTATTAGGTTCAATAGGTAATAACAAGTCAATCAAGTGAATAGATAGTAGTACTCAAATTTTGTCCCATCTGAGATATGAGTACTAGTGTGTTGCCAAAATGAGGGTTAAAACCGAAAGGTTTTTTAATAGAATTCAGTCTTGAAAAGATAAGTATTTTAGGGTAACAAAATACTGTAAGAGTTCTACCTATATAGACCTAGGAGTGGTGCCGCCCCTCATGAGAATTGGGAGTCATTCTCAAGAAAAGTCTATGAATGGAATGTGCACATGGCCATTAACGGTGCAAAAGCAAGACATTGAGTTCTCAAGTGAACATAGCAAAGGTGTGTGTGTTATCACTGGTTTGTTATCAAGGGATAGTGGTTCAATGCTTCGGCAACCAAAATTTCAACAAACTTTGTGATAATTACACTAAGGTAAAATTCAAGTCGAAAGACATTTTGCTTTATGCACCAATGCAAAGGTTTCTATAGAGAGTGGTTATTTAATCAAGTGGGGGAATATTATATTTTAATATAATATTTGATTGATTAAATAAGTGTTACAAAAAGTGATTATTTAATCTAGTGGGGGAATGTTATATTATTTCATATAATATAATATTAGATTAAATAATGTGACAAAATGTGATTTGTCACACAAATGTGATTTGTCACACCTTGTAACATATTATTGAGAGTCACAAAATTGGACTAATGTGTGTGCCCATATGTGACATATTTTGGAGTTACAAAATCAGTTACAAATTTGTAACTCCCAAATATTATCCAATAATGTGTATATTATATGTTACACATTTGAGATTGGATTTCATAAAGTCATGATGATATATGACTGTTGGAGACATGCTTTTAACTCCCAATAGGTGTTAGGAGGTTACAAAATCATGTGGGAAATGATTTGGGACGTTTTGGAATGTTTTGGAAAAATGACTATTTTGTGCTGAAAATGGCCTGTGGCCGCGGCTTGGGGGACAGAAGCTAGTGGCCGCGGCCACTGAAAAGTCGTGGCCGCGGCCAGTGAGGCTGACAGCCTATGTGAATTTTCAGTTTTTTTCCAAATTGAATGGTTCTAACATCCCAAATAACTCCCAAATCTCCATTTTAATTCCATGAACATCCAATTAAACATTGGTAACAGCCATGAGGGTTGGTGGAATTTGAAATTCAAAGGGGTATCTCAAACTCTATAAATAGGAGCCTAATGCTCACTTGTAAGACAATACCGTTTTCCATCCATAAATCACTTGGCTGGAAAATACACCAAAAGGCTTGATAATTCCAGAGAGCTATTTCCTAGAGAGATCCCTTAGTGCTTAGAGAATAGGGGGAAATAAGCTTTTTGACAAAGGTCTTGAACCTTGTTCAAGTTGGTGATCCCCACTACTCTACACTTTGGTTGTGTGAGAGTTTGTTTGTGTTTTCATTCTTTTGATCTTGTTGATCTTATTTACTTGTATTGTTATAGTATCGAGTTTGTAATCTTCTTCTTCTACATCTTTCTATTTACTTGTATTTTGAGCAATTGAGTTGTAATACTTATTTAATCAATATTATCTTGTCCATTGTATTTTTGCATAAAGTTGTATTTGGTTTTTCCATAATTCCATTGAGCAATAATATATATTCTCTAACACTAAGCGTAGGTAGAGATTTCATGCACTAGGGCAACCCTAATGCCCTGAGCTATCCTGGGAATCAATCCTTGGATAAACCTTTCCTTCCGAGCTACATCTGTGGGTACCATATCAAAAGCAAGCTTGGAAAACAAATCAAATTTGTTAACATACTCGGTTACTGATGCATTTCCATGAACCAGGTTCCGAAACTCATTCATCTTAGCAGTCTTGGCTGCATCACAGTAATATCTTTCATTGAACACCTGCCTAAATTCTTTCCAGTTCATCACGGCTATGTCTCGTGTATGGGATACTACTTCCCACCACGTCCGGGCATCATCCCGCAATATATATGTAGCACAGATCACCCTATCGTGACCTACCAGCCCCATACTGTCAAGAATGGAACTGATCATGCCTATCCATTGCTCAGCTCTGAATGGATCTAGGCCTCCCTCAAAGACTGGAGGGTAATACTTCTGGAATCTTCCACAAAGAAATTCCCATCTGTTCTCAACCCTAGTCTGAGCCAAATCTGGTGCCACTACTGGCATAACAAAGGAAGAGGTGTTCCCCGACAGGTTCTGCTGTTGCTTCAAACACCTAATCTCTTCCTCTTGCCTCTACAATCTTAATTGTACATCTGTAAACATTTGTTGGAAATTCTGAGGGGCAGATGAAGAACTCAACCCCTGGCTGAAACTCCCAGCCTTTGTATAACCACCATCAGGTCTCATAATCTTCCTTGGATACATACTTGCTGGTTGAAACTACAATCAATAACTTGACCCATTAAACCTGATGAGCATATCAAGAGCTTTCCCCCCACGGGAACAATCTTACCACACTACATTCACAACCCACTGCAGTGCTACAAACATGCCCATAATAATGTACATCACTCATAATCCCTGCTGTTATCCAGATTTCCGGATAACGTTTAGATTGATGTCCTCGGGGAAGCAGAATTATCGATGTCCTTCACGGTAGGTGACCAGAGCTCGCGGATGGACAAAAAGGCTTCGCCTCTCCTGTTTAGTGTCCGGATTACTCTTCCAAGCAAGCACAACACGGAAACTCTTCGACTCTCCCGGAATCCCGAAGGATACCCCTCGGGGAAGCCCCTTCCAGGAGACGCTCTTCGAGTGGTCTCCGCGGAAACAGTTCCGTGCCTCGCACAGAACAAAACCGAACGGTCGAGTCCGGGAGAAGGCATATTTGGAATGATATCCGTCTGACACAGGATCCCGCCTGACACGCCCGTCAGGTCAAAGCCGCACACATCCCAGCACGCCTAAGGGTACCTTTTCGCCTACTGTTCCGCTGACAACTTGGAAAAGACGGCTGACTTTGTGTGTTCCCCATACTTTCACGTAAATATACCCACATAGAGTCTTGTAGCCATGCTACTACAGTAATTGTATCCCCTATTTATGGCTGGTGTAATTAAGACTCATGTACGTAGAGAAAAACCCTAATCCGAAACCCTAGCTATAAAGACCCCTTCATTTTACAAGAAGAGGGACGGCCAACAAATCACATAGCAAAAACTCTACTAAAATCTCTCTAGCTTCATCTTCTTCAAGAGAACCCGAGAGAAACACTGTGAGTGGGTGAAGTTCTTGTGCACCAGCCATCTTACTGTAACCTTTTCCAAGTATAATAACATCGACTCGTGGACTAGGGCTTGTTAACGCCTGAACCACGTAAAAACACTATTTGTTTAGTTACATTTCAGCATTTCTACAGTTCTTATCTTTTTATTATTCTGTTTGTATTCGTTTCCGAAAAACTCGGTAAACACCTGCTCTTCCAACATACATCTGATAACTCTTGAATAAAGAATTATTTCATGTGCTTTTGAACATATAATTGTGAAAAATCATGGGTGATGTTAGTTTATTTTTAGCTTTTGTAGCTAACTTTGGTGTTTTTATTATCTTAATTAAGTTTAATTATTTTTGTAGTTTTTAATAGTTATTGGCTTAAAGGTAATAGTTCCATGGATAAATATTAGCACAAGGAATGAACTAACATGTGAAACTATTTTGATTGAATTTTGTTGTTGATGGCTGAATTATCAAGTTTGTTGCAGCAAAACATATTTTGCTGAAGCATTTTGAGCAGGCAGCTTTTGGGCACATAGAACACGTGGCAGTCAATGGGTAAGCTGGAAAATTTGGCTGAGGTGGCAAGGGCAAAAAGAATTAGTCAACATATTGGAGAATATGACAAAAGAGAATGGGGGAATTCAGGTTTTTGGAGAGAAAGGGGAAATATGGTACTTTTGGAAAGAAATGAGAAAACCTAGAATACACAAAAGAAGGCATCAGCCGTAATATGAAGGTAGTATCCATTTTGGGAAAGAAAAACTAGAAAAAGATAAGAAAGAGAACCAAAAATCATCAAGAAGAAGGAGAAGGAAGAAGCTAGCTCAAGCATCAATTTAGATTTGTTCTTCTTTCTATTTCTAAACTCCATTTTTACATATTCTTAGTAATTGTTGAATCTGAACATTATGGGCTGTTTTGATTGTGGATTAATGTTTATGAACTCAGCCATGAACTAATTTTTAGGTGGCTTGAATTGTTGATGAACCCTATGTTATAGTTTATCAATTTCTTGCACTTTATTTTAGTAAAATCTCCTTTGTCCATTCAAGTGTGCTTATATTAATTTCTTGTTGTTGTTTGGCCATCAATGGAAAGTTATTTGATTATGTTTAATGCTGGAAAGATTAAATGTAATGGGAAGAACTTGGATGACACAAGTCATAATGTAGGTTAGGTTATGTTAGTGAGTAACATAGGGATATGTTATTTTCCTTGTGTAACTTTTGAGAATTGAAATTTGAATTGCATTCTTAAATTTGATTTTGCATAGGAATATGTTTAATTAGGTAGAAGAATTAATGTCATAAAATTTGGGAATGTTTTATGAGTGTTTAAATGAATTCTTGTTAACCTGGGAGTTTTGCTAGAATACTGCTGCTGCAATCTTTCTGCAATTTGTTCAGGATGATTAATATAGGGGAATTCAATAATTCAAGTCAATTTTGAAATCCAAATATTTCTCTCAATTTTCTTGTTCAGTTCAGTTTTTAATTTCAGTATTTTCATCTTTTTAATATTTTGTTAGCCTAAAAACAACCCATTTATTTTTTAGTACTTATAAGTTGTTTTGCTTATTCTTCTATTTTGCAATCCCTGTGGAGACAATTTACTTATCATTGTATTACTTGTGTGACTACATGCACTTGCATATTTAAATCAAATATTAAATTTATAACAACAAGTTTTTGGCGCCGTTGCTGGGGATTGGAAATTAGAAATTTTTGTAATATCAATTACTTGCAATTTATTTTTTTCTTTGTTGAGCTGACTTTGTTTGCTTGCTCTTGTGTTTTCTCAAGTGATTTACTATATGAATGAGGAAGAAGACATTGAACTAGTTCCTATTGACCCTGAAATTGAAAGAACAATTAGAAGAAGACTAAGGGAACAACGTGCTCAAAATCGCCTTAATATGGATGAAGAGGTTGAAGGAGTTAAGGGTGCTAATAATTTCACTAACAAAATTGCTATGGCTGATGATAAAGGGAGAGCCATAAGGGAGTATGCTGCCCCCATGTTCAATGAGCTTAATCCGGGCATTGTTAGGCTTGAATTCAAGCACCCTAATTCGAGTTAAAGCTCGTGATGTTCCAACTGTTCCAAACAGTGGGTCAATTTAGTGGGCTGCCTACTGAGGACCCTCATCTTCATCTTCGTTCATTTTTGGAGGTGAACTATCCTTTCAAGCTACAAGAAGTGACTAACGAGGCCCTAAGGTTTAAATTATTCCTTTCAACACCCTACCTCCTGACTTGGTGACTACATGGAATGAGTTGGCTGAAAAATTCTTGATGAAGTACTTCCCTCCTACCAAAAATGCCAAGTTTTGCAATGAAATTATGTCATTTCAGCAGCTGAAAGATGAATCATTTTGTGAAGCTTGGGAGAGATTCAAGGAGTTATTGAGGAAGTGTCCACACCATGGGATCCCGCATTGTATACAAATGGAAACTTTCTACAATGGGCTCAATTCTTCCACTCGTATGGTGTTAGATGCTTCAGCTAATGAGGCTATTCTCTCTAAGTCCTACAATGAAGCCTATGAGATTTTGGAGAGGATAGCTAGCAAAAATTATCAATGGTCCAATGTTAGAGCCTCAACAAGTCAAAACGTGGCTAGTATACTTGAAGTGGATGCATTGACAGCTTTGACCACTCATGTTTCTTCAATGACTAACCTTCTCAAGAACATGAGTTTGGGGGGAATGGTACAATCAGCTGCTATGGGACAAGTTGCCGATGTATCTTGTGTTTATTGTGGAGATGGGCACGCATTTGAGAATTGTCCTTCGAATCCCGCTTCAGTTTGTTATGTAGGGAATCAAAATGCCAACCGAAATAACCCATATTCGAACTCTTACAATCCGGGGTGGAGGCAGCATCCAAACTTCTCATGGGGGGGGGGGGGGTCAAGGAGCTAGTTCAAGCGGAGCACCAATGCAAAACAAGCCTACATATCCACTGGGGTTTTCTCAACAACAACCAAGAGCTCAACCACCTCCTCCTCAAGTGTCTCAATCAAGCACTTTAGAGAGTTCAATGAAAGAATATATGGCCAAGAATGATGTTGTGATTCATAGCCAAGCGGCATCCTTGAGGAACCTAGAGATTCAATTAGGGCAGCTAGCTAATGAGCTAAGGAATAGACCACAAGGCACTTTGCCTAGTGATACCGAAAACCCAAGGAAAGATGGCAAGGAGCGTTGCAAGGCAGTTACCTTGAGGAGTGGTAAAAATATGGAATTGCCTGATAATTGTACTAGAAATAGCGAGCCCACTTCAATCCAAAGTAGTGTGGACAAGGGAGACAAAGCTGTGAATTCAAAAATTGTAAATGCTGATCCTGAAGCAATTGCTGCAGCAATTCCTCCGCAAAATGCTACAGGAAAGCCTATAAGCAAGCCACCTCCACCATTTCCTCAGCGCTTTCAAAAGCAGCAACAAGATGGTCAATTCCAGAGATTTTTAGATGTTTTGAAACAACTACACATCAATATACCATTGGTGGAAGCTTTGGAGCAAATGCCCAACTATGTGAAGTTTTTGAAGGATATTTTAACTAAAAATAGGAGGCTTGGTAAATGTGAAACAATGGTGTTGACTGAAGGTTATAGTGCTATATTGAAGAGTAAAATTCCTCCTATATTGAAGGATCCGGGTAGCTTCACAATTCCTTTATCTATTGGTGGTAGAGACGTTGGTAGAGCACTTTGTGACTTGGGGGCTAGTATCAATTTGATGCCCATGTCAATTTTCAAGAAGTTGGGGATTGGAGAAGCAATACCAACCACAATCACTTTGCAATTAGCGGATCTTTCTATGGCACACCCGGAAGGAAAAAATTAAAGATGTTCCTGTACAAGTTGATAAATTCATTTTTTCGACTGAATTCATCATTCTTGATTATGAAGCAGATAGAGATGTTCCTATTATCTTGGGTAGGCCATTTCTAGCTACCGAGAGGACCTTGATTGAGGTACAAAAAGGGGAGCTTACTATGAGGGTGAATGACCAACAAGTGACTTTTAACATGTTCAACGCTATGAAGTTTCTGGATGAGGTTGAGGAATGCTCTAGGCTGAGTGTAATTGAGTCTATCGTCGTTGAAAATTTCACAAGGAAGCTTTTAAAGATGGAGTGGGGGTGAGGTCACTTGAAGAGCTTGAAAAACTTAAGTGAAGAGGAAGAAAGCCAAGTTACATGGGTGGAGTCAAAGCAGCCCTTTGGTAAATTTAGGAGGCCTTTTGAGTCATTGAACTTGTCGGAAGGGAATTTAAGCCTCCTAAGCCTTCTATTCAAGAGCCACCAAAACTAGAGTTGAAGCCTTTGCCTAGTCACTTGAAGTATGCTTATTTGAGAGATAATGAGACCTTGCCTGTGATTATTTCAGCCATGTTAGGAACTGAAAAAGAGAGTTTGTTGCTGGCTGTTTTGAAGAAATACACAAGGGCCATTGGTTAGACCATGGCAGATATCAAGGGTATAAGTCCCTCATTTTGTATGCATAAAATTCTGTTGGAGGATTGCTGTAATAATTCTGTTGAACAGCAGCGAAGGCTTAATCCTATCATGAAGGAAGTTGTTAGAAAAGAGATAATTAAGTGGCTTGATTATGGAATTTTTTACCCAATTTCAGATAGTTCTTGGGTCAGCCCAATTCAGTGTGTTCCTAAAAAAGGTGGAGTCACGGTGGTGGCTAATGAAAATAATGAGTTGATTCCCACAAGACAAGTGACGAGGTGGCGTGTCTGTATGGACTATCAGAAGTTGAATAAGGCTACTCGTAAAGACCACTTCCCGTTGCCATTCATTGATCAAATGCTTGATCGGTTGGCGAGAAAGGAGTTTTATTGTTTCCTTGATGGGTATTCAGGCTATAATCAGATTTCCATCGCGCTAGAAGACCAAGAGAAGACTACCTTTACTTGTCCTTATGGAACCTTTGCCTTTAGAAGGATGCCGTTTGGGTTGTGCAATGCCCCAACCACTTTCCAACGTTGTATGATTGCAATATTTTCAGATATGGTGGAGAAGTCTCTTGAAGTCTTCATGGATGATTTTTTAGTATTTGGGGAGTCTTTTGACACTTGTTTGGCTAACATGGAGCAAGTTTTGGCGAGATGTGAAGAAACAAATTTAGTACTCAATTGGGAAAAATGCCATTTCATGGTGCAAGAAGGCATTGTGTTGGGCCACATAATTTCTAACAAGGGCATAGAAGTGGATAGAGCAAAGCTGGAAGTCATTGAAAAATTACCACCACCTACTACAGTCAAGGGGATTAGAAGCTTTTTGGGGCATGTGGGCTTCTATAGGAGGTTTATAAAAGATTTTTCGAAGATTTCTAAGCCCCTTTGTTCCTTACTTGAGCAAAATCGCGCATTTGAGTTCACCAAGGAGTGTCAAGAAGCATTTGTGACTTTAAAAAAGGCTCTTATCACCGCACCCATCATTGTAGCTCCGAATTGGTCTCTTCCCTTTGAATTGATGTGCGATGCTAGTGACTTTGCTGTGGGTGCCGTACTTGGGTAGCGAAAATAGAAGGTTTTTCACTCCATTTACTATGCAAGCAAGACATTAGTTGATGCCCAATTGAACTATACCACCACCGATAAAGAGCTTTTGGTGGTGGTGTTTGCTTTTGACAAGTTTAGAGCTTATCTTGTGGGGACTAAGGTGGTGGTTTATACAGACCATTCAGCGATCAAGTATCTAATTTCCAAGAGGGATGCTAAGCCACAACTTATTTGATGGGTGTTGCTTCTTCAAGAATTTGACTTGGAAATTCGGGATAGAAAAGGAATGGAGAACCAAGTGACTGACCATTTATCTAGACTTGAAGCTGGAAGTGAAAAGAAAAATGAAGGGCCTATTAAAGAGACATTTTTTGATGAGCAATTGTTGGTTGTGAACCAAACCACTACTCCATGGTACCCTGATTTTGTCAACTATTTGGTGAGAGGTTTGCAGCCACCTGATTTGAATAAGCAGCAACTCAAGAAGTTCTTTCATGATGTGAGATTCTATTATTGGGATGAGCCCTATTTGTACAAGCAATGTTCAGATCAAATCATAAGGCGTTGTGTGCTTGAGGATGAAGTTTCTAGCATACTAGAGCATTGTCATTCGACTCCTTATGGTGGACATTTTGGTGGGCAAAGGACAGCCGCTAAGGTTTTTCAATCGGGGTATTATTGGAATAGTTCGATGTTTAGGGAATCGACTTCATGGGGCCATTTCCACCATCATTTGGATATTTGTATATCTTGGTGGCGGTTGACTATGTCTCTAAGTGGGTTGAGTCAGTGGCAAGTCCTACTAATGATTCCAAGGTGGTCATGAAGTTCCCACATAAGCATGTGTTCACCCGCTTTGGCACTCCAAGGGCGCTTATAAGTGATGAAGGCACCCACTTTGTGAACAAGATTTTGGCAGCTTTGTTAGCCAAATATAGATTGAAACACAAGATTGCTACAGCCTACCACCCTCAAAAAAATGGTCAAGCAGAAATATCCAATAGAGAGATCAAAGGAATCCTAGAGAAAGTGATGAATCCTAGTAGAAAAGGATTGGTCTCAGCGTTTGGATGATGCTCTTTGGGCCTATAGAACGACTTTCAAAACCCCTTTGGGAATGTCACCGTATCATTTGGTTTTTGGGAAAGCTTGCCATTTGCCCGTGGAGTTGGAGCATAAGGAATATTGGGCCACTAATAAGTTGAATATGGATCTCCAAGTTGTTGGAGAAGCTCAAAAGTTACAGTTAAATGAGCTGGAAGAGATGAGGTTGTTCTCCTATGAAAATGCTAAGTTGTACAAGGAGAAAACTAAGAGGTGGCATGATCAGAAAATTCAAGCTCGAGTCTTTGAGAAGGGGCAGAAAGTGTTGCTCTTCAACTCGCCCTTGAAGTTGTTTCCTAGCAAGTTGAAGTCTCGCTGGTCTGGCCCATTCACAGTGGTGAAAGTTTACCCCTTTGAAGTAGTTGAAGTTCGTGAGGATCAGTCCGGAAGGGAGTTTAAAGGGAATGGGCAGCGGCTAAAACATTATTGGGGAGGTGAGGTCGACCTCGAGAAGACCTCCATCACTTTGGAGGATCCTTAAAGCTGTGGTTGTTTTGGGTTGTCAAGTGATTCAGGCACTAATTTAAAGACAACCCAAAAAGAAGCAAGTGTAAAATAATAGTGTATATAAAAAAAGAGGAAAAAACATAAAGAAAAGAATATATATATATATATACATATGAGTGTTTTTAATTATTTTTATTTTTAATTTTACTTTTTGAAATTTTAATTTCATTTTATTGTGATGTTTTTGAGTGGTTTTATGTGTATTTTGGTGTTTCAGGTGTTAAGAATGCAAGAAACAGGGTGTTGTGGAAATGATTTTGGAGTCTGATGGTTTTGCAAGATTTTTGCTTTAGCAAAATACACACAAATAAATCCGAAAAAAATGAGGAGTTACGTCAAATTATAGTTGCTGAAGCAAAGTTTAAGCAAAATGGTGGCAATCTGAGCAGAGAAAAAAAATCCTGGGTCGTGGTTTTATTCAGAGGCATATATATAATACTATATATATATACAAAAAAAAAATTTGTTCTATATTTAATATTATTTATATATAATATATATATCCGTATATACTATCACCCAAATACCCTAATTTCCATTATGATCTTCCCCATTTTCCTTAGCCCTCGGCCTAGCCCACCTACAAGAAGCACCTGAGCCACCTACTCCCCCCAAATCTCACCAGACGCAGCCACCACCCTAGGTGTACCTGCCCTTCGTGCGCCTCAGCCGAGCGAGCCATGACCCCAGACGCCCAAGTGCACCACTCCAGTCTAGCCGAACCCAGGTGCGCATCTGTTCGCGCCATTCACCAGCCCTTCAGTCGAGCGACCCAGCGCATGAACACCAGGCGTGGCTACGTCGCACCTCTAGCCCAGTCCAGGCGCAAGGCACCAACATCAAGGTCCCAGGCATGCCTCTGCTCTGTTCTCGCCCCTGTAATCCAAGAGCCCCTCCATCGGTTTCCCAGCAATCAGTCGCACCCCCAGTCCAAGTCTAGGCGTCTCCAAGCCGAAGCCCCCACCACACCACTTGGCAACCGAGGCACATCTGAGCCCTGCATCCGAGAGCCCCTCCATCAATTTTGGTCAAGCGTGACCCCAGCTCTCGTCACCTAGTCACCAAGCAGCTCACGAGCCACACATTGGCTGGGTTTCCCAGTAGTCACGTCTCGCACCAGCCTGAGCCTAGGCATCTCCCATTCAGTGCCTCCACCAACTCAATCTAAGCCCCTGTGCACCTTAGCAAGCCCCGAGTGCCAGTCGGCCGAGTCTCCACCATTTCTCTCCGTCCAGCCATTCTAATTTGGGGTACCAATTTCTTTGTTTTGTTATAATCTTGTGAATATTGTTGGGCATTGGATTTCTCTGCTAGTGTTTGATTTTGGGGTCAGCTATTGGACTATTGGTTGATAGTGTTTATTGTACTGCTATGTTGATGTGTTTCACTGTGCCATTCTCTTTACTGATAAGCAAGATATTGGTTTGTTTAGGTGCTGATTTTGTTGTGTGGATGCCTTGGGATTTAGTTGCTCCCTTTTTGCAAAAATGACCACTAAAACGCAAGCCCAAAGAAAGAAATTCAAGCTAGCCCATACCCCACCACCAACCACTATCCCAAAAATCTACCCCACCATCCACTGTCCCACCCCCAGAAAAACCAAAATCTAAACCAACCTCTATCCCACAACCAACCAAAAAGAAATCCAAATCCACCACTGCCCCACCAAAAGCCCCACAAATTCCCATTGCCACAAATTTCAAGATAGGCCCTCCACCATGCCTCCACCAGCTCTGCCCCTTGCTCCTGCCCTCACTGACCTCATTGCTCAGCAAAGGGAGATTCTTGGACGGTTGGTGTCCCTGCAAGATCAGCAGATGACTTCTGGAAGTATGCTAAACAGCGGGATGCCGCGCTCATCAAGTCCCTCCAGTGCAACATCACCAAACCAACTGCGACATTTCCAGTGTTCCCCAGCTCCATCTTGGAGGCTTGGACAACTCCAGTTGTGCATGATGATCCTAGTCCTTCGGATGCTGATTCTGAGGACTAGACGGAGGGAGCCTCTTTAATTCACCTTTTGATTTGTATTTACTATTCTATACTTAATTCCTGCTTTGAACTATCTTGGTGTTTACCTTTCATTGTCTATTATTTTGTATTGCTTCTGTGTTGTTCTGTTGATTCTTATGCTATTCTCTTGTTGTTTAGTTAAACTTTTTTTTAAGATACTCTTTGCTTTTGTTCGTTGGTAACTAGGGGGAACAATGACGATCTTGCAACACTTTAAATACACTTTTAAGGTGAATGTATTTTTTTCTTAAATTTTATACTAAATTCTTTGGGTGTGCATGTTGCTAGCAATTGATTGATGAGAGTGTTTCTCTTTTTAGTATGTGCATAGTTTGATTAAAAAATTTTGACACCCTAGAAAGAGCTAGTTTCTTGTGAGAGCTTAAGTTTCTAGAATTACTTAGTGATTTTCCTTGAGGCGAAATCCTAGACAATACCACACCGATGAAATGATTTAGGCCATCTTTGGACCGTTTGAGCCTTTGAAGCCTACCTTGTATGAATTTTTATCCCTAGTCACCCCATTGAGCTTAAGTGTCATTTTTTCTTTCTTAGCCACTCATTAGCTTAGCTTAACATATATATAATCACATCTTTTCACCACACCCTTTTAGCACCTTGATCTTTATAGGATTTATTTGTTGTGCATTTTGGAGGGTTGAGTTGAGTTGAGTGGATGAGAGAACATTGGGTGAGCATTTTCCTTTTCTTCTTTTGCTTGTTTTCACCATTGGGGACAATGTTAATTTTAAGTTTGAGGGGAGAGCATGTTCTCAATTTTCATGTTCTCTTGCCATCTAGTTATTTATTTTCATTCTAAAAAAAATAGAACATCCAAAAAGAAAAAAAAAATTAAAGAGTGCACTCCCTTGCATCAAAGCATCCAAAATGTATGTATGTTTGTAGATAAGTTTGGGGGTGTAACTCTTCAAATAAAGGAAAAGTTTTTTTAGTTTTGGTCTTTGTATGTTAGTAATAAAGGCTAGTGGCAAGATTTATATTGTGTTGTGGGGTTTTCTTTGGGGAAATTAATGTGTGCATGTATGTATTTAGGTCCTAGAAAGATTGAGGTGATTAGGGTGATTTGAGCCAAAATTTATCTCTCTTATCCTACCTTCACCCTAGCCTATCATTACAAGCTTGATAAAGTCCTATTGATCTTTGGTGTGGTGTTTGTCTACATTAGTGGAGAGGGAATCACTAAGTAACGTATGGAGACATTATTTAAGCTTGAGGACCAAGGTCTAGCTTGATTTTTGGTGATTGGAATTGTTTAGGAAAAACTTTGCATGCACCAAAGGGTGAAACACTTGATTCATATTTTGGCGGCAACATTAATGCTTGAAGAATTTGGTTTAAAACTTGTGAAAGATTGAAATTCAGCTTCCCTTTTTCAAAATAAAATTTCCCGAGAGCCTTCCCCTTTTTATCATTGGCATAGAAAAGTTTGTCCATTGTTGTGGTGTTTTGTCTTTGTTGTTTCCTTGTCTTTTGTTGTTTAGTTTGTGCCTTTTGTGTCTTTTGTTAGTTGTATTTTGTTTTTAGAGTCATCACTCGAGGACGAGTAATGTCGTAAGTTTGGGGGTGTGATAACTCTTGAATAAAGAGTTATTTCATGTGCTTTTGAACTTATAATTGTGAAAAAATCATGGGATATGATAGTTTATTTTTAGCTTTGGTAGCTAACTTTTGTGTTTTTGTTATCTTAATTAAGTTGAATTATTTTTGTAGTTTTTAATAGCTATTATGTTAAAGGTAATAGTTTCATGGATAAATATTCGCACAAGAAATGAACTAACATGTGAAATTATTTTGATTGAATTTTGTTGTTGATGGCTGAATTATCAAGTTTGCAGCAGCAAAACAGATTTTGTTGAAGCATTTTGAGCAGGCAGCTTTTGGGCACATGGAACACGTGGTAGTCAATGGGTAAGTTGAAAATTTTGGCTGAGGTGGCAAGGGCAGAAAGAATTAGTCAACATATTGGAGAAAAGGACAAAAGAGAAATGAGGAATTCCGGTTTTGGAGAAAAAGGGGAAATATGGTACTTTTGGAAAGAAATGAGAAAACCTAGAATACACAAAAGAAGGCATCGACCATAATATGAAGGTAGCAGCCATTTAGGGAAAGAAAAACTAGAAAAAAAAGAAAGAGAACCAAAAATCAGCAAGAAGAAGGAGAAGGAAGAAGCTAGCTCAAGCATCACTTTGGATTTGTTCTTCTTTCTATTTCTAAACTCCAATTTTATATTTTCTTAGTGATTGTTGAATTTGAATACTATGGGCTGTTTTGATTATGGATAAATGTTTATGAACTCAGCCATGAACTAATTTTTAGGTGGCTTGAATTGTTGATGAACCATATGTTATAGTTTATCAATTTCTTGCACTTTATTTTAGTAAAATCTCCTTTGTTCATTCAAGTGGGCTTATATTAATTTCTTGTTGTTGTTTGGCCATCAATGGCAAGTTATTTAATTATGTTTAATACTGGAAATATTAAATGTAATGGGAAGAACTTGGATGACACAAGTCATAACTAGGTTAGGTTATGTTAGTGAGTAACATAGGGATATGTTATTTGCCTTGTGTAACTTTTGAGAATTGAACTTTGAATTGCATTCTTAAATATGATTTTGCATAGGAATATGTTTAATTAGGTAGAAGAATTAATCTCATAACATTTGGGAATTTTATGAGTGTTTAAATGAATTCTTGTTAACCTATGAGTTTTGCTAGAATACTGCTGCCCCAATCTGCCCGCAATTTGTTTAGGATATTAATATAGGGGAATTCAATAATTCAAGTCCATTTTTCAATCCATATATTTCTCTCAATTTTCTTGTTCAGTTCAATTTTTAATATTAGTATTTCCATCTTTTTTATATTTTTTTAGCCTATGAACAACCCATTTATTTTGTAGTACTTATAAGTTGTTTAGTAATTTTTTGCTTATTTTTCTATTTTGCAATCCCCGTGGAGATTATTTAATTATCATTGTATTACTTGTGTGACTATGTGCACTTGCGTATTTAAAATAAAATATTAAATTTATCACAACAGCATCCCATGCCTCCAACTCCAGCATGCAAATATCACATTCATATATATATATATATATATATATTCACAGAGCAGGTAATCATATAGTCAAGAGTCAGGCTCTATCAGAATCTCATGCTCCCTAATACAATATGCAGGGAAAGAATTTACATTCCATTTAAGCAGTTAAGCACATAACTACAGAAATAGTTACCATTCCCTGAGTGAAGCTATCTTTAGTGACGAGTGTACATGTTCATCTTGTCTTTAGGAACCCTTAACCTTGGCTTGCTCTCATACCAAGTTGTAATGCCCTAAACTCCAGGGACTGTTATGGTGTGCATTTTGAACAGTGCTAAACTCGCTAATCAAGTCATTTGGCCATAATTGTGTAACTAAGTATGATTAGCTATTTAGGGTTAAATTTTTTGGTTAAGATATAACGTTTCACTAAGACATTTACTGTATACATTGGGATCCAAAAAATATAATTTAAAGGTTAATTACAAGAAAATATTTACAATCAGCCGACCTAAGCGGCAAAATAAGGTTTAACCCTAGTTCCTTTTTCAACCCTCGGTCATGGCGGTCGAGCAGCCACATATGTACACATCATCATCTAAGCTCTCCAACTCAAGGATGGTAGAACTTTCTTTTGCCTTTACCTGCACCACATAGCACCCGTGAGCCGAAGCCCAGCAAGAAAACTCAATATGCTCATGAACACTAATAACATGTTACAAAATCATATCAAGCATGCCTTGCAATAATGGCCCTATTCATGCATGCAAATAGGTTCAGATAATGATGGGGGATCCTGCCCTCCTGAATGCATGACTATCAAGTCAATCCTAATCAGATCAGTGATTTAACACTTTGAGGTTCTGTTAACCATGATGGGGCGTATAGCCCTAATCAGATGAGTGATTAATGAGTAAGTTACTAACTTAAACCAGATGAGTGATTGATGAGTGAGTCACTACATGGGATCAGCACTCATAGCCATGTGACAATGCAATCACCTGGGCCTTCTAGCCCTGGCTCTAAGTGACTAGCCATAGGCTAGACAAGCGCTTTTAGTTTTCATCGAACTTGAGGTCGATTCGGCATTAATGCTCATGGTGAGTCATTCAATACTGATGTCGATTAGATCTAATCTTTTCGGCTTGCGTTAAACACACTAAGATTATTCTTGACTCATAAGCCAATACCATATGATCAATACTCAATACTATTGCCGAACTTGACTAGTGAGTCACAGTTTCACAGTTAATACCGACACCATTGCCGATTTCTGACTCATGGGTCAGTGCCATGCATAAGTAAGCAATGCAACCAAGCATATATCATATGTCAAATATCCAAATGTAGGGCATTCAACATGCTAGCATAATTATGATCATGGATGAACACAAAGACTCAAGCTTTGAACAGTCACATATTCAACATTCATGTCATGCCCTAATCACATGTTTCTCATGCATCACATACTGGGTGTAGTTTTCTTACCTCTGGTTTGAGTGAGAAATAACAATTGAACGACCCTTGAGAATGATCAATCCTTTGATCCCTTAGCGATCACCTAGTTATAACCAAATATAACCTCCAATTAAAGAAATCAACAATGAAAGGGTCTTCACCTAAACCTCACTCTTGGGACCCCAAATTGTACCTAAACGGTGAGTAGATTCAATCCTGAGCCTTAGGAATTGAAACCCCCAGCCAAAAACTCTCAAAAGTGCCCAAAATATGCATCTGGGAAAATAAGGCAACTCTATAGCGCTGCCCCCCTAGCGCCCCAGCACTACAACCATGATTGATTTGCCCTTGCTAGCGTTGTAGTGCCCTCCCTTGGGCGCTGTAGCGCTAGGATTAGGCTGATATGCCCTGGTTTTTCCCTCCTTCGAGTTTTCCATTTATAAATGAAAACAGGCTTCCAAACCTTAATTAAACACCCAAATGAACCCAAAAGGCATATACACAAGTCCTAGGCATCATAACCCAAGTAACTCTAGCCAAACACTCCCATCAATTCCTATTATCCAACTTGAAAATCTAGCTGAAACTCAGTAAGAAAAACAGAGCAAGAACCATAGTTTTAATGGCTAGAAACTCACCTCAATCTCAAAATCACACCCTCTTCAATGGTAGAACATAACCATGGATCATCAAAGCTTGGTTCCTCAAAAGATCTTCCAAATTCAAAAGAGCTTCCAAATTCAAAAGAAAAAGGAAGAGAAAATGATGATCGGTTGAAGGAGAAGATAATGCTCTATTTTGCTAATTCTACAACCTTTTAATGGCTAAATATAACCTTAGGGTGAGATGGCCATATTGCCCCTAAGCCTAATTAAAACCCGAAATAACCACCAAGGGCAAAATCGTCCTTTCCTGCCTATTTCGTTAATCATAATTAACACCCTCCAATTCTCGTTATTCTCAATATCATCAAATACTAGTAAATCATATCCCATTACCCTTTAATTCCCGGTAATGTTCTAATCCTCACATTACCCCGAGACTTACCCTAAGCCCTGAAATGAACCTTGTTATGACCAAACTGATAACTTCCATTCAAACATCGTCTCATGCGGAATGGCTCGAACAAATCCACATATAATGTGGTATTATTCATAATTCACCAACATACATGAAAATACACAAATATGCCCTCAGCGGGCCAAATTACCAAAATGCCCTTATAATTTAAAATAGACCCATATGCATGCAGTTATCATCATATTATAATATAATTCACATAAACATGCATATACTTATTTAATAACATAATAAATCAATTATGGCCCTCCCGGCTTCCTAATCAAGGTCCTAAACCTTATTAGGGAATTTGGGTCATTACAATGTAGTCTTAGGTCACTTGCTCGTGTAAAAATTATAGATGGACATGAACTTTTTCTTTTCTTAAAACATTTCGTATGTTGTCTTGTTCATGCCATTTTTGATTAGATAAGACATGGCCTTGGGGTGTACATTTCTTGAAAGTGAAAATGTTAGAGAGAGCAGAGTTAAATCCTCCCGTCTACTGATAGTACCGATGGAGGTGTTATGCGTTCTAGGCCCGTGGGACCTCTGTTCCATCTAGCCGCTTTAGGCGATATGTTCCTGGACATACTTTGTTTTGGATCTCATAGGGTTTTTCCCAGTTTGGTCCTAGAACCCCCACTCTTGGATCTTGAGATGCAGGGAAGACTCTTCTCAAGACTAGATCGCCGGTTCAGAACATTCAGCTCTTAACTTTCGAGTTAAAGTGCCTTGCGATCTTTCCCTAATACATGTTCAATTGCACTTGTGATTCTTCCCGGATGTCTTCGATGAGATCCAGGGATTCCTAGAGCAGGGCATGATTTTGGACGAGATTGTATGTGTCTCGTTTGTGGGATGGGGCAATAGTTTCTCCTGGGATGTCTGTTTTGCATCCATAAACCATTGAGTAGGGATTATGTCCAGTTAAGGTTCTTTCCGTGGTCCAGTAGGCCCATATGACGCGAAGCAACTCTTCCGGACAATTGCTCTTGCAAGATTGTAGCTTTTTCTTTAGTGTCCCCTTCAAAATCTTGTTCATGACTTCTGTTTTCCCATTCGCTTGAGGCCTTGCGACTGCGGAGAAGATTTTGATGATTCCATATCTTTCACAGAAGTTGGTGAAGTGGATACTACCAAATTGCTTCCCATTGTCGGGCACAATTTTGTGAGGGAGGACATATCAGCACACAATATTGTTGATGACAAAGTCCAGGGCCTTTTTGGAGGTGATGGTGCTCATTTGTTCCACTTCGACCCACTTGGTGTAATAGTCGATGGCTAAAATGGCATATTTTACTACGCCCTTCCTAGTTGGGAGGGATACTACCATATCAATTCCCCAAACTGTAAAACGCTAGGGAGTGGTCATCAGGGATATCTCCGTGGGAGGGGTTCGCAAGATCTTTGCATACCTTTGGCATTGTTCGCACTTTTGGACATAATCTACACAGTCCTTGTTCATTGTTGGCTAGAAATATCCTTGCCTAAGGATATTCTTGGTCAAGCTGAGCCCGCCTGTGTGATCTCCGCAAAAGCCTTCGTGCACTTTGTGCATGAATGTGCTCATTTTGGTCTCGGATACACATCGAAGATAGGGAATGGATAACCCCCTGTGATAAAGTATGTCATCTGTCATGATGTATTTGGGAGCCTGGTACTGAAGCTTCCTAGCGGCGGCTCTGTCCGAGGGCAATTCCCTAGTAGTTAGATACTGGATGAGAGGGCCCATCCAGGACAAGTGTAATTGATGGCGTTGATGATTGCGAGAGCTTGAATACTGGACGCGGGTAGATGGTCAATTGGGACTAACTTGGAGAGTTCCGCTTCAATATCTGTAGCCAATTTTGCCAGTGTGTCTACAAACACGTTTTGTTTCCTGGGGATCTGGTGGATGAAGTATCTTTTGAAAGAATGGAGTAACTCCTAGGTTAGTGCAACGTAGGCATCCATCTTCTCCCCCTTCATTTGTTATTCTCCCCAAATCTGCCTGACCACCAGCTGGGAGTCGCTGCGGACTTCGATGTTTTCTGCTCCCACTTCCCGGGCCAAACGCAATCTGGCCAGCTTGGCCTCGTGCTCAGCCTCATTGTTTTCCTCTTTGAACTGGAAGTGTAGGACACTTTGCAACTAGTTTCCTTGAGGGGATATTAGAAAGATCCTGGCCCCGACCCCATTCTCATTGGAGGCTTCGTCCACAAAGATCTTCCATAAGGGCACTACGGGTAAACAGGTTCTTTGTCCTCAAATATCCCAGTGCATTCTAGGATGAAGTCGGCCAGGGCTTGTCCCTTAATGGAGATTTTGGGGACATAGGTGATATCGAATGGGCTTAGCTCCATGGCCCACTTCAAAAGTCTTCCCGATGATTCGAGTTTTTGTAACATTTTTCATAGGAGATTGTTCGTTAGTACCTTGATAGCGTGGGCCTGAAAAGAATGTCTTAGCTTCCTAGACACGCTCAATAAGCAAAATGTCAACTTCTTGATCAATGGATATCTGTACTCTGCGCCCATCAACCTTTTGCTTACGTAATAGACTGAGAGTTGGACCTTTCCCTCTTCTTGCACTAATGCAGCGCGGATGGCATGTTCTGATACTGCCAAATATAGCTATAGTGGTTCCCCATCCACCAGTTTCAATAAGATTGGTTCTTGGGCCAAATGCTCCTTCAATTTTTGAAATTCCTCTTCACACTCGGTCGTCCACTTGAACCTTTGGTTTCCGCAAAGTACGTTGAAAAATAGGATGCACTTGTCTGTGGACATCGACACAAAGCGGCTCAAAGCTGCTATTCTTCCTGTCAGAATCTCAACATCTTTATGTCTCTGTTGCGATGGCATGTCTCTCCATGCTCTGATCTTATTCGGGTTGGCATCTATCCCTCTTGAGCTTACTATGAAGCCCAAAAACTTCCCGAATGACACACCAAAAGTGCACTTTTTGGGATTCAGCTTCATCCCGTACTCCCGGATAGTGCCGAATGTTTTCGCCAGGTTGTCTGCATGTTGTGTAACGACCCAAATTTACAAATAAGGCTTAAGGGCCTTGATTAGTGTGTCAGGAGGGCATAACTAGATTATATGTGATTTAATGATTAAAGCTTGTTATATGATTATTTGAATATCTGTGATGCATGACTATGTGTATTAGTATGCATGTAGGCCCTGATTAGGTTAGAAGGGCATAATTATAAATTTTGGCCCGTTGAGGGCATAACTGTATATAAATGTGATAAATTTTCGAGACCACATTATTATGTGGATATATTTGTAATCTGTTATTCGAGGCGATCCTAGTGAGCGGTTTAGCGAAAAAGTCACAGCGGGGATTTATACCCAGCTCGGGGCGAGCCTGGGGGTATTTCTGGGAATTTAGAGAATATATTGAGGTCAATTTTGACATTGAAGAATATAATTAGTTATTAGTTAGGTGTCGGGAAGTAAGTGGTAGATATTTGAGACACTCGAGGAATTAGCGGGAATTGGGTGAAATGACCAAAATGCCCCTAGGTGGATTAAAAGGCTTAGGAATTATGGGAGGGTATTGTGGTCATTTGGTTTATAAGGGATAAGCAATATTAAGTTTTATGCTTTGGTGGAATGTGTAGAAGGCAGTAGAGGTCTGAAGGAAAGAAAGAAAAGAAGGAAAAGAAAAGGAAAGGAAAAAAAAGGGAATTAGAAGTCTATTTTCTCTCTCTCAGTTCAAGCTCTTCTTCATCAATTCTTGAGGTATTTTGGGGCAGAAACTTAGGAAGGGTCTAGGCAGGAGCTTGAGACTAAGGTCTTTGGGCTGGTTTGAGGAATTGGCAGGGAATACTCATCATTTGAGGTAAGGTTCAAGGTAGTTTTTAACTTTCTAGTTCTTGGAATTATTGTAGATTTTGAGCTGAGCTTTGGTGGGAATTCTAGGGAAATTGAGGCTGAGGCTTTGAGGAGGTGAAGGCCAAGCTAGTGTGGAGGATAACCTAGGTTGAGCTCATCCACCAGAGGTAAGGAATTCTAGTTCAAGTTTTGTGGTTCAGCTGTTGTTCTTATTGAGTTTCTGAGCTTTAGGTTCAGCTATGGTGAATTCTTTGATTAGTGGTGCATGTGATTGAGTTATGTGTGGTTGGGATGTGTGAGGTGAGTTGGAGATGTTGGTAGGCTTGTTTTTATGTTTGGTTTAAGTTTGGAAGAGTTTTGGTAAGGTTGGGCTCGGGGAAAATCGAAGGAGGAAAATGCAGGGTTTGCTGTGCTGTGACTAGCGCTAGCCACTGGGTGCTGTAGCGCTAGGCTGTGTGGTTTGGGGTGTTTTTAGGCTCTGTTTATAGCGCTGTAGCACTCTCCTTAGAGTGCTGTAGCGCTACCCTGTTTCCAGAAAGGGGTTTTTGGGTTAATTTCAAGGGTTTTCGCCCGGGGGTTCGGGGTTCGATTCCACCACCCCATTTTGTGGAATTAGGGCTTCCCGAGGGCTCGGGATTGGTCCCGAGGCTAGGATTTTGGACTTGAAGTTTGGTGATGATTCTGATCTATTGATGTGACTAGGTGTACGCTAGGGCTCGGACGGGATCGTGCTTGAGGATCAAATTAAACAAAGCTAGTGAATCTAAAGGTAAGAAAACTGCACCCGGTTTTGTGTTTGTGATGGGACTAAGAGCTCCCTATACCTGCATGATGTCATAGATGGTATTATTCCATGGGACATGAGATAGACGGCCTAAAGGTGTCATAAACAATACTGAGCTCGGTTAATATTCACTGAGCTCGGTTTAAGCGGGCCGGAGTCAGTGGGATAAATAGACGGTGCAACCTAAGGGCGTTAACCCTAGTTATCATATGTGAAATGATATAATTGGTATGCTGAATACTTGATTAACATGAATGCTTAAACTATTGAGTACATGCTTATGCGGTATTAGTTATCAGATTGTCTATTGAATGATTGTGCTATGTTATTATGTTTTCTTGTTGGGCCTTGGCTCACGGGTGCTACATGGTGCAGGTAAAGGCAAAGGCAAGTTGGACCAATCCTGAGATGGAGAGCTGCGGGGCTGAATGTACTTAGTCAGCTGTTCGGCCGCCACGGCCGAGGAGTGGAACAGGACGGGATATGCTTAACTGTCTGTTTTTCCTTAGAATGGCTGGTCACTGTATCTAAATCTTGAATTTTTTGTAAACAGTCTTTAACGTATTACTTTTGGGATCCCATGTAAAAAGAAAATTGTTTATATATAAGAAATGCAGCTTTTGAGACCAAAATCTTTTAACCCTAGTTCAACTATAGTTTCAGTAACACGTTTGAATTAAATAACTTGATTAGCAAGTCTTGCACCTTTAAAAACACATAGTGTAACGGTCTTGGCTATCCAGGGCGTTACATGTTGGGCCAAAGTCTTGGACTTGACCAACATGTCGTCTATGTAGACCTCCATGTTCTTCCCTAGTAGGTACTGGAAAATTCTGTTGACCAGTCTTGATAGGTGGCCCCATCATTCTTCAGCTCGAAGGGCTTGAAAATGTAGCAGTATACACCCTTGTAAATATGGAAGCTGGTGTGTTCTTGGTATGCTACATGCATTGAGATTTGGTTGTAGCCGGAGTAAGTATCCGTGAATCTTAGCAACTCGTACCCAGATGTAACATCCACCATTTAATCTATTCGGGGCAGAGGGAAGTAATCCATTGGGCAGTCCTTGTTGAGATCCATGAAGTCGATGCAAGTCCTCCATGTCCCATTTGACTTTGACACCTACACCGATTTTGCCAGCCAAACAGGATACAAGGCCTCCCGAATGAAGTTGATCGAGGACAACTTCTCGATTTCTAGCTTAAGAGTGTCTGTCCTTTTCATGCCCAATGGCCTTCGCTTCTGTCTGATGGGAGTTGCATTCTCGTCGATGTTCAGGACATGACATATGACGTTGTGGTCAATCTCGGTCATATCCGAGTGGGACCAGGCCAGGACGTCCTGGTTCTCTTTTACTCGGGTAATAATGGCAGCCCTGACATCCAGATTCAAATTTCTTCCTACCCAGATTACTTTGGTCGGGTCAATATCACTGATGCACACCTCCCCATCTCCCTCCATGGGTTTTAATGCTTCTTTTGCCTCTATCCGGGGATCCAATTCGTCATCTTCCCGGACCACCCTCCGTGCTGGCTTTGGTGGTGGGATTGGATTAGCATTTTTCTCTTCTAGAGGTTCTTCGTGGACCATGAAGATTTGTTGGGCGGAGACATGATAACACTTTCGGGCGCTCTTCTGAAGTCCCTGTACTATCCCCACTCTGCCTTTATCACACGAGAACTTCATGAATAGATGACAGATGGAGGTGATGGTGCTGAAGTTGACTAGAGCGGGGCGCCCAAAAATAACATTTTACGCAGTGGGGCAATCCACCACTACAAAGGTGCAGTATTTGAACTAACTCTGAACCTCGTTCCCCAACGTGACAGGGAATTGAATCTTGCCCATCGGGAGCAATGAATCTCCATTGAAGCCATAGATCTGCATTGGACATGATGCCAGGTCCACTTTTGTTAGGCCAATTGCTATGAAGGTCGGCTTAAATAGGACATTGATAGAACTCCCATTGTCCACCAACACTTGGGGTACTATTTTGTTGGCGATTTAAGCGTCTATGACCAAGGGGTCGTGATGCGGGAGATGAACATTCCAGGCATCCTCCTCTATAAATATTATTGGCAAATTCATCACCTTTGGTCGCTAGGCCGGAGTCTGGACCAACACACACACCTCATGGTCGAGCTCACTGAGACACCTCTTATGGTCATTCCGAGACGGTCCTCCCACGTGCAGGCCTCCTGATATGGTGGCTACGTGGCCATCTACTCGAGGAGGCGCGGTTCCAGGGGGATATGGCATCTCTGGCCCAGAAGCCATAGGACCTCTAGGTGATTGCACTGTTGGAACCACTTGAGGGGCATGTGCTCCCGATCCTGGAACGTACCCTCCAAGAGGAGCTCGGTACGGTACTTGCGCTCCCTGGGCCAAAGGTTGTCCAGGAGTCATGGGTAGTCCTGGAACTCCAGTTGGCATCATGAACCATTGGTGGAGGTGCCCTAGCTTGATCAAATTCTCAATCTCATATTTCAGCTGATGACATTCTTTGGCTGTGTGTTAATAGGCACACCTTTTGCTCGCGTCCCTCAGCTTCTTTCCCCCTTTAAACATGTGGCTTGGTTTCCGATAATGGACTACGTTGCCTGTTGCAAGGTAGATGTTCTCCCAGGTATCAACCATGTTTGTATGCTCTGTGTATTAGGGCGCATACCTCATCTTTCCCTTCTTTGTTGGCTCGGACTGCTTCTGACTTTTGCCAGATCTCTTTCCCCGGGAAGGGTTTATGCTTGCCTCAGCCACTTCAGCTTGGGATGGTTGGGCACCTCCTGGAGCGACACTGTATCTGGTTGGTGCCACTCCATATCCAAAGAAAAGGGCTGAAAGAGCTGGAGCATATCCCGATGAAGTGGGCTCGTAAACGGCCGGGGTCAAGAATGACATCCTGAGGATTTCAGCGGGTTCAGACACCGCTAGAGGTGCTGGATAGAGATTTTTTGGGTACTGTGCTCCGTATCTGGGAAAGGTTTATGCTGTTGGTTGGGGTGTCGGCTGCCATCCAAAGGCTTGGATTTGAGCAACTTCCAAGTTGATGAAGCCTTGTGCCTTCCTTATAAATTCTTCAAGGGTGGCGGCCTTGCTGCGTTGCATGTCATCCGAGAGAGGTGATCTAGCTCTAATTCTAGACTAAAGGGCTACTAGGCGTTGTCCATCATCTACCTTTGTGACAATCAGAATCCCGTGATCCGTAAGGGGAAAGACTAGGGTAAAGCTGTGCAATCCCACATCGCCTGGGGAAGGTCAAGTGTGATGATTCTAAGACTGTGTAGGTATGGGACTACACAGTTAAAGATGGCTTAAATAGATTGATGGGTACTAACCATATCAACAAGATGCATCTTCTTTTCGGTAGCCCATAACTTGAGAGCTCCAAAGTTAAGCGTGCTTGACCTAAAGTAATGTCAAGATGGGTGTCCTCCTGGGAAGTTTTCCCAGGAAGCGTGCGAGTGAAGACAAAGCATGCTGGAAAGACTCGTGTTGGTTTGTAGGGCTAGTCGTCATTCCAGGAAGCAGCCATAGTGACATGGGGCGTTATAACCTTAGTCTTTGAAGCTTCTTCCGTGAAGCGTTGGATGTAGGCAGTAAGAGTTTCAGTGGGATGTTTTTTAATGTTGGCTAGCACATTGACCTCCATATCTAGTTTCTAGGCAGCACAAATTGTTTATCAAAAGCAGTCTACAGTCCAGACCAAGACTAGATTGATCATGTCTTGAGCCTTTTCCACCACTCTTCGGCGGGTTTGACCAAAGTGAGCAAGAAGCATAGGCACTTGTTGTTGTCGCAGACATGAGCTACAGTCATTAGGTGATTGTAGAGGGATAGATGGTCTCTAGGGTCAGTGCTTCCGGTATGGTAACACGACGTCCAGGATGTGCTTGGCGCATGGTTCCTTTTATTCGTCTTCAGAATTAGAACCTCCACCTTCTTGTTTCTGGACCAAGTGTCTCGTGACCTTTTTGAGAGCAGCCATCTGTTTCATGAACTGCCTGGCCATTCCATCATCAAGGGGAAATCTTTCGTTCCTCATCTCGTTGAGGTTATTCCTCAAGTCGCCTCCTCAAGGGTGAATCTTATCTTTTTGGGCCTGCTCATTTCAAGCATTGAGGCCGTCTAGGAAATCCATGGGGGATGTGTCGTCTCCCGAACTGACCACTTCTGGCTCCTCCCTACGTCTACATCCTTCGTGATCCTTGTTCATGGAGGCCCTGGGATAAAATCACCTTCCCTAATCGTCCTATTTGGGGACGTTTCATGACTTGGTACCCTGTGAGTGTTTCCCTTGCAGATTGTTTGGATGATTTCGTCCTAGGACAGGATTCATCCATTCTTTCCTAGGGAAGTGTCCTCGGTCTCCCCTGGTTTTTGGAGTGGGAGAGGCTTTCTTGTGGGGGTTTAATTTTTCGATGGGATCGAGCACTTTGGCTTTCCCTTTTTCTTGAGTTGGGTTCGATGGACCGACTCCAAGATGAGGGGATCGTCCCGGAGGAAGAATATGGGTCGTAGCATTGTTTGGTACGCCAGTCCATGTAGGAGGGACAGGCGACTATGTTCTTCGGGGAGGAATGGCTGTGAGTCCCTGAGCAGCGATTAAAGCTTGAAGAGCCAGGAGGGACTCTTGCATTTGGTAGGTGGTCTCTTGTTGTTCCGCCATCCTTTCTTCTTGGTCGAGGACCTGTTGCCTCAGATGAACCACTTCTGGATCCTCCTGTTCAGGTTCCACATCATTCTTGCCAGGGTCAACAGGATTCTCGGCCTCGTGGTCTTCATACCCCTCTCCATCTTCTTCGTAATAGTCTTGACAGTTCAGTTGGCCAATATGCGTGTGCATCGGGTCCTGGTGGACAATGGGAACTCAGTGGACATCCTGTATCGCCCTACCTTGGAAAAGATGGGACTGGGAATTCATCACCTGAAGCCCTGCCAATCTTCCCTATATGGATTCACGGGGGACTTGGTGCAACCCCTAGGGATGATTGAATTGGCACTCACCATGGGGGAGCAACCCCGGTAGACTACAGTCATGGCTAACTTTGTCGTAGTAGATTGTGCTTCAACTTTCAATGCCGTATTGGGGAGACCATCCCTAAGAGAATTGAAAGCCATAACTTCTATATATCACTTGGTCATCAAGTTCCCAACTCTAGGAGGGATTGCTAGTATGAAAGGAGAACAGAGAGAAGCGACGGAGTGCTACAACACCTCCCTCCGCGCGCCTGTGAAACCGCGGGAACCAATGGCCATGGTGATACACGAGGCGCTACGTGTGCCCGCGGGGAGCCTGCAGGAGCTAGACCCCCGAATCGTGGAGGAGTCAGGAGCAGAACCCGTGGAGGAAGTAGAGGAGGTTATAGTAGTGGAGGAACCGTTGAGAAAACTGAAGGTACGGAAAAGCCTGCAAAGCGACATGAAGGAGGAGTTGATAAGGTTATTGAAGGATAATCTGGATGTATTTGCGTGGAGTCACGAAGATATGGTGGGCATAGATTCCAGCGTTATGTGCCACCATTTGAATATCTCCCCTGAAGCGAGGCCCGTTAGGTAGAAGAGGTGGGTGCTGGACCCAGAGAGGTATGCAACCTTAAAGGAAGAGGTCGACAAGCTGAAGACCAATGGGTTTATCCACGAGTCATTTTACCCTGTATGGGTGTCGAATCCAGTACTAGTCCCAAAACCGAATGGAAAATGGAGGACTTGCGCCGACTTCTCAAACCTGAATAAAGCTTGTCCTAAGGACAGCTTCCCGCTCCTGAGGATAGATCAGTTGGTAGATGCGACGGCAAGGCATGAATTACTGAGCTTCATGGATGCCTACTCTGGATACAACCAGATTCCTATGAACCCAGCTGATGAAGAGCATACGTCATTTATAACGGATAAAGGACTCTACTGCTATAAGGTGATGCCCTTCGGGTTGAAGAACGCGGGTGCCACCTATCAAAGGTTGGTCAATAAGATGTTCGCCACCAGATAGGGAGGAACATGGAGGTATATGTTGACGATATGCTTGTAAAAACCAAGAATGCTATGGAGCTCAACAAGGACCTTGGTGAGATGTTTGACACACTCAGGAAGTATCGAATGAAGTTGAATCCCATCAAGTGCACTTTCGGTGTATCCTCAAGAAAATTCTTGGGCTTCATGGTCAACTCCAGAGGCATCGAGGCTAATCCTGATAAGATAAAGGCCCTGATAGAAATGAACCCACCTAAGAACAAGAAGGAAGTGCAATGCCTAACGGGAAGGGTAGCGACCCTTAATAGATTTATTTCGAGGTCAACCGACAAGTGCCTCCCTTTCTTTAACATCCTAAAAGGGAGCAAAAAGTTCGCTTGGGATGAGGAATGTGAAGAGGCATTTATTAAGCTGAAGGATCACTTGGGGAAGCCACCCCTGTTGGCAAAACCTGAAAAAGGTGAGAAGCTATACTTATACTTGGCAGTGTCTGAACATGCCATAAGCACGGCCTTGGTTAGAGGGGAGAAGAAACAGCAACAACCCGTGTACTATATCAGCAAGTGGTTGGTGGATGCGGAGAACCGGTACCCAGAAATTGAAAAGTTGGCCTATGCTTTAGTTGTGGCCTAGAGGAAGTTGAGACCCTACTTCCATGCTCATGCAATCGATGTTCTCACGGATAGTCCTTTGAGGCAGGTCTTGCATAAACCTGAGACCTCAGGGAGGCTGATGAAATGGTCGATCGAGTTAAGCCAATTCGATATCGTGTATACCCCAAGAGCTTCCATCAATGGACAGGTGCTGGCAGACTTCATATTGGAGTACACCAGTCAGCCGAATGGAGGAAGAAGGGGAGCGGTCTGTCATAGAGGAAGAACGAAGGGGTCTAGAGGAATGGAGCCTGCATGTGGACGGGGCATCCAATGAAGGAGGGTCTGGAGCAGGTATCATGATGATGGGACTCGAAGGACACAAGATATACTGTGTAATCCAGTTTGGGTTTGAGGCCTCCAACAACGAGGCAGAGTACGATGCACTCTTGGCAGGCTTGCGTTTAGCCCAGGAGCTAAAGGTGACACTCCTTCGTATTTTTATCAACTCACAATTGGTGGTGTACCAGGTGAAAGGAGAATATCAGGCGAGAGGTCCCAAGATGGCTGCATACATGGAAAGGGTGAAAGGCTATCTGGGACGATTGGTGGCATATAGCATAGAGCAGATCCCAAGAGAGAGGAATTCCCATGCCGATGCCCTCGCAAAACTGGCTTCCACTAAGGATGGGGATATCTTGGAGTCGATACCGGTGGAGTACTTACCTAGATCCAGCATCATAAGCGCGGACATACACATGGTTAGTGTTCCAAAGGAGTCGTGGGGTGAGCCAATTAAGAGATACCTGGAGGAAGGAACCTTGCCTGTGGACAAGAAAGAGGCCCGAAGGTTGGTGTATAAGGAAGCTAGGTACACCTTGGTAGACGGGGTTCTATACAAGAGAGGATTCTTGATGCCACTTCTGCGATGTGTAGAGGAAGAGGAGGCGCTAAAAGTACTGCATGAGATACATGAAGGTGAGTGTGGTAACCATGAGAGCGGACCCTCCACGGCTTGGAAGGCCATAAGACAAGGGTACTACTGGCCCTCCATGGAGAAAGATGCAAATGAATTTGCCAAGAAATGCGACAAATGCCAGAGGCATGCAAACTACACTTGGAGGCCCCCAAATGAGTAAACCAGCATGACCAGCCCTTGGCCCTTCGCTATCTGGGGGATTGACTTGATCGGCGCCCTTCCCGCGGGTAGGGGAGGAGCGAAGTACGCGGTGGTAACTGTGGACTACTTCACCAAGTGGGTTGAAGTGGAACCCCTCGTGAAGATAACATCCAAGCATATCACCTCATTCGTCAACAAATTCATTGTCTGTAGATACAGAGTGCCCTACAAAATTATCTCCGACAACGACACCCAGTTTGAGGGGGGAGCCTTTGAGGAATATTGTAGGGGAAGAGGGATAAAGAGAAGTTTCTCAGCAGTAATGCACCCACAGGCCAATGGGTAGGTGGAGGCCATTAATAGAGTTCTTAAAAAGAACTTCAAAACCAAGCTAGAGAAGATGAAGGGAGCCTGGGTGGAGGTGCTGCCAAATGTACTATGGGCCTACAGAACCACCCCGCGCACGACCACTGGAGAATACCCATTCTCCTTAGCATATGGGTGCGAGGCCGTCCTCCCAGTTGAGATGCAGGTTAGTTCCTTCAAGATACAGGCGTACGGGGATGAGGCCAACTGCGTAGCTTTGGCTGAGAGCTTGGACAAGCTAGAAGAAAATAGGGAAAAAGCACAAATGAGAATGGCGGTATACCAGCAGCGCGCAGCAAGGTATTACAACTCGAGGGTGGGAGAGAGAACTTTCAGAGTTGGCGACCTGGTGCTAAGAAAGGTACTCCCCAACATGCGAGACCCAGGGGCGGAGGTGCTAGGGGCGAACTAGGAGGGGCCCTACCAAGTCGCTCAGTGCAAACCCCCAAACACTTATAAGCTGGCACGCATGGACGACACCGTCATACCTCGAGCATGGAATGCGGAGCACCTTCGGAAGTACTACCAGTGAGGAGCCCACACCCAATGCTAGAAGTATCGGTTTTCAGCGTGTTGCATGTTATCTTAGCTTGGTAGACAAAAATCAAAGAGGTTACTTAGATAACCTCCCAAGTAGGTGTAAGTTCCTTTTTTATGTAAGTCTTATATGTATCGTTGTAACTTGAATTCTATGAATGAAACTGGTCACATCTTCGCACGCTATTTTTTCTACCTTATGTGGGCATCAATCAAAGTGCCTGCCGAAGTAAACTTCACCAGACACTTGGGGGGGCAATAGTGGCCCGTGAAGATAAAGCATACAGTAGGCAGGAGGATCCAAAAAAAGACCCCTTGCACCAAGATCCTAAAAAGGACCCTATGCACTAGGAGGATCCTAAAAAGGACCCTCTATCAGGAGGACCCTAAAAGGGAGCATGATCCTAAAAAGGACCCTCTAACAGGGGATCCTAAAAAGGACCCTCTAACAGGGGATCCCAAAAGGACCCCTTGTATCAGGGCCTTAAGCGAAGTCCTTATATATATAAAACAGGGAGAGGACCTTACAAGGCATCCCTTGGGTTCACAAGGATTAGCTACCTTTGTGAACATCAAGGAGGCCAAAGGATCTTACAAAAAAAAAAAACACACTTCCAAATAAAGGCAGATGCTCCCACAAGAGGAAAGACCTTAGAGAGAGCACCCACCAATAAGCCTAGAGCGGCCACCAAGCCGTCTAGCCAAAAAGGGTCCTAAAAGAGACCCTTGCAAAAATAGTACGATGAATAACGACGAGAATGACGCTTCTCGCAAAAAATAATAAGCGCGCGCAAGAATATATAAAAGGATAGCTAGAAACCAAGGGGTCAAAATATCCTTATAGAAGTAATCAAGAGGCACCAAAGAAGGTCCCAGTGAACCCTTTCACATGGGCTCCAAAGGACCTCTAGCTTGGTAAGTAAAAAAGGGGAACCTACCAAACCCCATCATACAGGCTCAAAAAGACCTCAAACGCAGAAGAATAAGAGATAAATAACCACACACGTACATATATATATATATTGAAAAAGGAGTCTTGATAACATCAAAAGATTCACAAAATAAAAATAATAACAATAATATTACAAAGGCTCAAGGTGAGCATACGCCCACAGCGGGATAGTTGACAGAAATGAGGATATGACGACCTCAAGGCCTCCTGCCACGGGCGCTCCACACGGCCCACTCGAGCAACGGCGTGCTCGCCGAAAAAAGAAAAATCAAAGTTGGGATCTTGCCTCCACACACCGTAAAGGGCGCGGTCTATGGACCTGTACTCGATAGCTGTCTTATCCGCCTCTAAGGAAGCAATTCTCTCCTGAGACGTGGCTACATCGGTCCTAACAGCCTAGAGTTCGGCCCTAGCAGCCTCGAGTTCGGCCTCTAAATAAGTGACTCTCTCCTGTGACGCAGCCGCGATAGCCTTGGTCCCCTGGAGTTCGCTCTCTCGTCTAGTGACCTTGTCCTGCAGCATCGTGGCTTTAGCAATCGCCTTCAACTTCCTTTTTGACGAGACAGAAATTTTGGTCTGAACCCTTTTTAGTTCAGTCTGGGTGTCCTCAAGCTCTTCCTCAAGCTCCTCGACCCAGGCCGTGAGACGCTCCTCGACTCAGCACTTGACGCGGAGAGATTGTTAGCCGAGTCGGCAAACCGCTGAGCCACAATATGGGCCTGCACAAGAAAGTTAACAACAAAAATAATAAGTAACAAAAAAAATGTATGTACATCTATATATAATAGGGCCGACACAAGATGCATGAACTCACCCAAGCAGTGGTGCGCCTTAGAGTTTCCCCAAGGTTTGAGAGAGCAAAATTCCCAAGATTTTTCCAGTCAGATCCAGGGAGGTCCGAGGCGATTTGGGTGAACCGCCGCCCGTAAGAGGTCGCCATACGATTCACCCAGGGTGCCCCATCCAGGCCAGGGGCACTTGGCTGGGTAAGGAAAGACGACCCGCTCGCTGAAACGGGAGGGGGCGCAGGAAAAGTGGGAAAGTGAGCCCCCGGTAGATCAGAGGGGGGTTCTGGAAGATTGGCAAAGTAAGCCCCCGATGGACCAGGGTTGAGGGGAGCCTGAGTGAAAGCGTCATAGCCCTCAGGGTCGAGGCAAACTAAACACCCCGGTATGGCATGCTGGTCTTGAGATTGGGAGGCTATGTCCTGGTCATAAGAGGCATAAGGAGGGCATCCCCCAGGAGATGAAGACAGCTGGTGAGGTCCCACGCGTTCAAGGGGGGCTTCCTCCGGCTCATCCTCAGCCTCACCTTCGTCTGGGCAAGGCTCGGACGACACCGCCTTCATCTTCTTGGACCCAGGGATGGTCCACAGCAACTTGGGGTCTGAGACTGGGGACAGTTTGTGGAGGTTCAAATTTTCCACGGTGAATAAGAAGGCCGCCTTTCTCAGGGCGGGGTCAGCATTAATGAGGTCCATCACGGCGTCCGCCTCCGACCCAACGACCAAGGGAACGGCAAATTGCTCTGCATGACCCACGCCATTGTCAAAATAAACATAAGTATAAAACAGTAAGTTCCAATAAAAAGAAAAGGAGGCTCAGGGTACTTATTGGGGGTGGCGCGGAAGTCCTCACGGATAGAGAGAGGGCCCTTTACGAAGAAAAATTCCCGCTTCCAGGACCCCGGATTGGACACTGAGCCCTCTATCAAAGGGACCTCGCTATTGGCCTTTTGCAAATAGTAGAAGCCCTTGGACTTGGGAGAGGGCATGAGGTTATACAGGAAGTGCAACTCTAGTGTCGTAGGGGCACGTTTGGCAAGTACCGCGAACGCAATGAAAAGGTAGCTCAAAGTCAGCCAGCCATTGGGTGCCAGCTGAAGTGGAGCAAGGTCAAAGTAATTGAGGACCGCAACAAAGAACGGGTGTAACAGGATGGTACCACCCGCCTTCAGGATGTGCTCACTAAGGGCCACGAAGCTGATCCTAGGGTGGTCAGCCTGGCATGTCTCCAAAGGAGCGTATAAAGCGTACTTCAGAGGAACGCGATAGTGCTTCACAATTTCTCTCAGTTTATTTTCTGACACATGTGACACCAGTTCGGATGCCAGTAAAGGAGCATCGTCCGGTTCATTGGTAGATACCTGTCGTCGTGCCCTCGGCAAATCTGCAAAACAAAAAGAAAAAGGTGAGGCAGAGACAGAGACAGAACACTTGACCCTCCATTTTCTCTTCCTAGCTAGAGTCTTCCACCGGGGGACCAGCTGCGGAAGCACTAAGCTAGGGAAGATCGAAATTAAGGGCTGAGGGGAAGCAAAAGGGGCCCCATGACAGTCATCAGGCGAGGGTGGGCTGGAGGGCTCAGCCGGAAGGTGTCCCTCCATAAACTCCAACTCCCTCTGCAACTCTAAAAGGGTCACCCTAAGGCTCACTACGTGGTCACTAAGGTCAGGGGGGAAAGGTGCTTCGTCTCCTCTCAATGCCGAGTCAATTTCACTCTCCACCACCCAAATTTTACGCCTAAGTTCAGCCATGTGCTCAAGGTGAAGGATACGGGCCTGCCTTAAGGAGTCATAGTCTTGGTAAGGGTTTTCCTCAGGGGACTCTAAGTCTGAGGACAGGTCAACAAACTCAACCCCCGGAGGTATGTTGAACGGACCGTCACTGGCCATGAGACCTCGTCCCGAAAGCAAAAAGGGGTTCACGTATAAATGAGGGGATGGCTACAAAACACAAAGGAATGGGCTTAAAACCTCTAGATGCAAATGTCCTAAATGATCCACTACAGGGTATAAAAAAGAGGGGCATGCAACTGGGCAAACTCATGGCAAGCTCAGGCCAAGGTACCCCATCCCGAGTAATGCTAATTTGGACCCAATGAACATGAGCGAAAAAGAAAATATACCTCAAGCAGGTAAAATAGAGCACTGTCATGGTCTAAAGGAGGTCGAGGGCCAAAAGCGCCGTCACGGTCAAAAAGAGCTAAGTGATCGAAAGCACGCATCTGCAGAAATATACAAAAAGGATGTGTTAGCCTCCAAATAGACATACCAAAAATTAGCTCATATGTATAAAAAAAATGAAGGAAACTGTAGCAAAAGTGAGGATGTGGGGGATTGAACCCCTTACCTCTTGAAAGAAGAAGGATTCTCAAAACCACTAAGCTAAGGAAGTAAGGTGTGAATAATAAGCCTTGCATGAAGACCTATTTATAAGAATTGAAGAGAAGAGTCTACCAAAGCACCTAAAGGTCCTCTCCTAGACTAGGGGGCAAGTGTGGATGCTCAAAATTTTATACTTGTAGAAGACCCAAAACAAGTGCCAAGGTCCCATAAGCACCTAATTACATGACTGAGCCGCGATGCCCTCGGGCCCCCATTGTCTCACACCAGCCACGTACCTAGTGAGGCCACGCCTTGCGTGCACCTGATGGCCTTGCATGTGAGGGGCCTCGCGCCTCGCAACACCTGATGGCCTCGCTGGTGGAGCGCCTCACCGCACCTAATGGCCTCGCTAGTGGAGCGCCTCACTGCACCTGATGGCCTCGCTAGTGTAGCACCTCGCTGCACCTGATGGCCTCGCTGCACATGATGGCCTCGCTACTCGAACGCCTTGCTAGTGGAGCGCCTCGCTGCACCTGATGGCCTCGCTAGTGGAGTGCCTCGCTGCACATGATGGCCTCGCTAGTGGAACGCCTCACAGCACCTGATAGCCTCACTAGTGAGGGGCCTCGCGAGATGATGCCTCACCCATGCCTCGGCCACGCGCATGAGGCCCCGCACCAGGCGGCCTCACGAGGCGGCGCCTTGCCCACGCCTCCGCCGCGCACATGAGGCCCAGCACCAGGTGGCCTCGCAAGGCGGCGTCACGCACACGCCTACGGGCGCTGCACACGAATAACCCAAGGGCTCCTCCTCGTACCTGACACCTCAAGTGGATGTCTCCTCTGAAGGTCTACCAAGACTTCAAAATTTAGAGGGAAAGGCCCAAGAATGATTCAAAAGGATCATGCTGGTACAATCTTGTACGAGGTACGGCCTTTAAGACCCCGTATACCTGATCCTAGCACTCATGCTACACAAGTAGTTGGAGCATTAGGAGAGAGGACATGGCCTGCATGCTCCAAGCCAGATGTCAGAGTCGACACCACTACCACCTGCACCACTCCTTTGACATTTGTACGGTCAAGTAGTGGAGACATCCTCATGGTCCCTGGCCATGTACTAGTATCAACACCACTACCCCTGAAACCACTTTCCTGGCAGTGTACCTGTGTACTACTTGGTCCCCAGGACCATCATGTATCCAGGGCCATTAGAGCCCACTATAAAAGAAACCCCAATTCCACATGGAAGGGGGTTGGAAAAATTACGGTAGCAGTGCATCATAGTGAATACAAACTGATTTCACCATTTTTCTTCTGCAATTGTTCTTGGAGTTCATACTTAGAATTCTAAAGCTTTCCTTTTGAAAATCTCTACTTTGCAATTTTTCTAACTTAACTTAGTTGACGAGTTCTCACCGTCAACATCACCCAATATCAACATAGAATCACTCGTCACTTCAACTCGAAGGTGAAAGGTCGCAGAATCGGACTTGGTGATTTAGTGCTTCGGAGGGTGTTTTTGGAAAGTAAAGATCCCAAGGACAGTGTGTTAGGCCCGAACTTGGAAGGGCCATACCAGATCGTAGAAATCCTATGAGAAAGGACCTTTAAACTAGCTCAGTTAAATGGAGAGAGAGTCCCACGAACTTGGAATGCTTTCCACTTTAAAAAATACTATTAATAATAGTTGGCATCATTACTTTTTCTTTAATGTTTTTGAATTGTTCCATATAAGTCTTATTTATAAAAGTCACTTCATCTACATAACATTGGATTTTTACGTAGCGCCAATATTTTCGTCTTTTTCTTGTAAAAAATCACATGCTCATTTTGTAAAAGAGACCTAGAATATGCATATGTTCTAGTCACTTGGGGGGCGCATAACCGAAGAGCTTTTAAAATAGTTTAGCATATTCAGATAAAATTTGAAACTTAGAATTTGGAAAACGGCTTTTTAAAGCTTAGATTTTCAAAGTAATTCTGAATACGAACTAAGTTGAGAAATTTCTAAGACAAAACAAAACCTAGAAGACAACTAGGAAATCCTGAATATAGCCAGCTTTGAGGCCTAATTCTTAACGGATACAATGCTATTAAGCGGATAAAACTCTTGGACATAACCAGATCCGAGACCTGATTCTTAATAGGCAGAACACCATTAGGCGGGCAAATTCTTCGTTATAACCAGGAAATTGACTAAAATTGTTTAGTCGAGCCATCAAAAACCTCTCACGATCTAAAGATAACCCCTACGATTTCGAGTGTGCCAGATTTCAAAATTCATAAGCATGGGAAAATAAAAGATTAAGGGAAACAAAAATCGATCACAAAATAACAAACATGTACTAAGAATTATATGATTATCTCGAGGAGAAAAAACCTCGATCTAAGCTTGAAGGCGATTATTTCAGTTATCAAGAACTAAATTACAGAAAAAAGAAAATGAAGTAAACAAAATAAAAAACATCATTGAGCTCTGTTAACTTACTCGTATGATGACACCTCCTCCTCGTCCCCTTCCGCAGCTCCGGTAGTATCCATGGTCTGAGACGGCTCTTGTGAGAGTCGACTCTGAAACTTGGCAAGATAAGGTCCCCAGAGCTTCAATGTCATAAAGGAGAAATCTCCTTCCCAGTTATAAGCCCAACACCGGTAGAGCATCTCCTGCAGGGCGTTCGTTGAGTCCACGATCTCCTCCTTAGCTTTGGCCTAGACATCGGATAGCTTGTTCTTGAGAACATCACCCTCTTCGAGCTTCTTATTGAGGTTGTCAACCTCATCCTACAGTTGATCCCGACGTTGACTCACCTCCACCACCTGGTCCTTAGCGATCCGCTCATTCTCCTAGGACACGGGCAGGGCCTCCCTGAGCTCCTCTTTCCTAGCTCATGATAGGGCGATGCCGTGGAGTTGAGCAAGGGCAAACTGCAAAGGGAAAATGCAGGTTAGGGTTAGTTTAAAAGAAGAAAAAAAAGGAAGTACTATAGGGGGAATGAAGGTGGATCATAGTGAGGCTCATTCCCACGGCGGACTCTAGAACATCTTCAGGAGAATGCTCCTCCATAGCCATCAGGTCCTTAACATTGGCTCTATATATGTGGCCCGCCATATGGTTCGCCATCTCATATACAGTCCCTCAAAATTCTTCTAGGATCCTTGCCAACTCGAGTGGTTTTACCGAGATCTGAACGGAGGGGACTTTGCCCTGAATAACCTGAGGGACCGGAGCAAGTGCATGTCAAGGAAGAGGAGGAAAAAGCTCAAGAACAATAACTGTCATTACCAAAGCTAGGGTCAGGGTTTGTTGTTACTGTCTCTGGGCGGAGCTGGCACTTTTATCTTTTACAGGAGATTCAGTGGAAGCTCCGGACTTGGAGGCAACTTTCTTTGTTATTCTTGCCTTCTTGATCACGGGTCTAGCTTCGACCCTGCCAGCTTTAAAGGCATCTTTTAGGTCCATATCGTTGCCTAAAAAGGAACGAGCAGAAGATTCTGATACAAGAAATAGCTATTCAAAATAATGCAAGGAAAAGAATAGAGAAAGAACCCTACCATCCGAGCTAGAGGAGGAAACTACGATGATCGGTTCGGGGTTACAAACTGGACTGGGTAAAACCTCTAACTCTTGGATTATTATGTCTTGGGTCCTACGGGGTTCAAGCTCTTCATCTGAGCTAGACTCATCTACGGCCTGCCTAAAACCAGGGGAAAATGCACCTTGGCGTAGGGAAGGCCACATCCTATTATTCTTACCATACTCCGAAAAAATGGTGGACCTAAAATGGAGGGTAATGTTTACCACTATGGCAGAGCGGGGAAAAATATGGCCATTATGAACCACCAAGTGATCCATACATTGTTGGAGTGTCAAGTTCATGTTTGGGTCAATACGATGTCGACTCATGAGCTATCGTGGGTTGAATCAAACTAGCCTAAAACTTGCAGCAGCCCGACCTAATTCTCTATAGGGGTTACCTTGGTTGGAAGTTCCGGCTGCTGCCCCCGACTTAGCTCGATCTTGGCTAGGATGTTGAACATCTTTAGGAGCTTTTCTCTTGTGCACCAGAAGTGCCACATTTTCTTCCTCCTCAGTGTCTTCAATGACGGGGAGAACTTTTTGAGGAGGAGGGAGCTCGGGGGGCAAACCTCGGGCTCTGATGGCCATTGTTTGATCTTTGCGGATCAGATTACAGGCCACCATGGTAGCATGGTTCACTACCATTCAGAACTCTTTCTCCTTCGGAGGAATATGAGACAGTGTCTCGTACTAACCTTCGAGGGTCTCAGATCACTTTGTTCTCTTGTTTATAGCTACACAAATAAGGACTTCAGTTAGGAGGGTTAAATTCAATAAAAAAAGGTATTCACGTATGGAATTCGAAAAGTTAGGAAACTTACGAGGATGATTGAAGTACTAGTGAGTTCATTTGTTGAACCCATTTGACATAAAGAATTGATATTTATAGTCATTTGGGTGGCTGGGGAGGTCAATGAAGGAGGCCGTGCTAGGGAATAGAGTAAGGTAGTAGAAACCATCACATCACCCCTTCTGCTTAGGGTTGGCCTTAAGGCAGAAGAAATACATGACGTCGGCCGAGGTGGGGACCTCCCACTCATGCTACAAAAATAAATATTTCAGCCCCGCCAAAAGCTGATATGAGTTTGGGGGGAGCTGGAATGGAGCTAGTACGACATAGTTTAAAAAGTCTTCGAAGTACTACTCCAGAGGGAGGAAAGCACCTGCTTTCGTGTGCTCATCCCTCCAGGCCCTGAAATCATCCTGAAGTGGGGTGCAACTCTGCTCTCATTCTAGTGGAGGTCGTGCAACAAGGCCATCGGGTCCCATCTCAATCCCGTGGCTCAACAAAATCTGGTTCTCCTTGTCTTGAGTCGTTACTTGAGACACGATGTGGTTGGCCTCAAAGGAGGCATTAGGGTTAGCTACAATCTCCCTGTCCACCACTAGGCCGAAGTGGGGAAAGGGGATGTCAAGCGTGACCTCCTTGCGCTTACTCTTGCTTTGAGAAGAGGAGTTCACGATGGTTTTCTTTTGATGGGCCATGATCTAGCTCGCCTGACGACAAAGCGGCTTGTTAGTGGCAAACTAAAATAAAGTCTAGCTATGGCGAAAAAGGTCCAATGACCTTGGGGTTTGAATTTGGTTTATTTAGCCTAGAATATACACGAGCTAAGAGGCACCCTAGCACCAACGCGTGTTGCCATGTGAATTCCTTAGCCATGCGCTACAGACTAGGGGAATTCCTTGATACTTCAGGATTAGCGTGTTAGACCTAGTACCCTTTTGAAAGTGGTTTAATGTAAAACCACTCAAGGAATCATGGCCCTTAAGCAACCTAGAATCGAACCTAAAAGCTCCTCAACTTTTACACCCAAACAGGTAACTTAATCGATTCATCGACAATTACATCCTTTCGAAACCCAGAAAATTACACATTTTTCACATAACTTATTTCTAAATAAAACTAGTATCGTTATTTTAGCCTAAGCGAACCTCTATTGAACTCAGACATGGTTAAAATACGAGAAGGTAATGAAATTTTTTTGAAGTAAAAGGAACTTATTGGAAAATAAATAATGAAAATTTTAAACCAGATGAAGAGGTACCTACAGTTTATATGTTTACTCGACGGGGATACTGGTGGTTCCAAATGTAGGAGCTTCAGAGCTTTTGAAAAATGGAAGGATGATGAAGGTTATCGAAAGAGGTCTGAGAAGAAAGGGGAAATTTTCTGAAAAGAAATTTTTTGAATGAGAAGATGGTGAAGTTCAGGCCTGATTTTCCTATTTATACATAAACTTCAAGAGTTAATTTGGGTCATTCGATCGGGTCTACTTGAGATTCAAAGGACAAGATTAAATGACTCATGAGGCGGCGAAAAGTTGATAGGATAGTTGTCACAGTTCTCGAAACTTGAACAGGCGTCTATTATGGACGACCACGTGTTTAACACTCGAGTAGTGGCTGGGCACGATTTCATACAATAGAAGCCTAAAAGTCCCTATTGTGCATTTCAGAAGTGATGTCAAGCACGAGTAGGAGCTTGGGGGGAAAATTTTGTACACCAAAATAAGCTTGGATTCAATCATTTAGCTAGAGGTTACAATTGGCAGATAAACACATGGACAAAGCATGCAAGTAGGACATCTGGCTAATTCTAATGTGTGCAGCTCAAGTTAAGAGTTGGTAGCATGATAAGTAGATAATCTCCAGATCACCTCCTAGGAAAATAACCTAGTTCGAGACATGTGATGGTCAGATCGCCTTCTGGATACTTTAACCTCGATTCGAACTAAAGTCCATTCACTCTTCGATCTTCAGCTTGAGGAAGATGTTTAGCTCGTGGAAACTTGGTCATGACGCACAGTGAAGGATACCGAAAGACTTGGAGGTTCCTTATACACTCATTAATGCCCAAGTTGTATTACATATTTATTGCTCGAGATAACGAATGTAATTTACATAGGCAACTGAATCCCTATGGAGATGGGAAATTATATTGATTGATTGTTTACCATATATATGCATGCAGTTACCCAAACCTGTCCATGAATATCAACTATAAATATCAGGGATAATGGACAGAAAAATGGGCTATTTTTTAAGATAAAGAAACTCTGCAGAAATTGTAAGAGATTAATAATATTGTCTCATGGACTAGGTGGGTTTTTAACCACTGAACCACCTAAAATTGTGAGTATGAGAATTTTTTCATTTAGTTAATTACGGTATAGAAAAAAGCACTAATCTCTCTTTTATCGGATTTCTTAATCCACTGTTGGCAAAAAAACCGCGTCAACAGGTATGTTTATAAAGAAATCAATCAGTCATATATAATCTAATTATATAAAGTATCATTACTAAGATGTCTATCTACATCAGCAATCTGGATCTAGATCACATGCATTATAGAAAATGTTTTGTAAACTGCACTAGCAACCATTTATTAAAGATTTCATAGTTTAATATGTTGTTGACAATTTTATTCATTATCTATTATCTTATTCCTCTTGTAATTATATAAGATCATACTCTGATGGACAAGTAGATTTTTTCCCCCTAACTATGACCCTTGTAGACTTTTGCCCCCCAAAATTTTTTGGTTTGATGAAATACACCCCGAACTATAAAAACCATTGTAAACCGCCCCTTCGGTTTAATTCTGTCCCAAATTCTAACGTTTTGCTGATGTGTTAATTGCAAAATATTATTTTTTAAATAATTAAAAATATTTTTTATTACAAAAAATAAATTAATTTTGAAAACTAATTTTAAACATTACAAAATAACTAATATTAAAATTTAAATATTATTAATAAATTAAAACTAAGACAAAACAATTCCTAACCTCAATCTTTATGTCTTATGCCACCTCCTCTTCTTCTTCTTCACAAGTGGGCTGACGGGTGGTCTTCCACACAGAACTGCTAGAGTTTCAGTTGTGTCAAGGTCTGGGTATGGGTGCGACAGGGACGGGGATGGAAGCAACATGAATTGTTGGGTTTAGTAGCGACAAGGACAGGTGTGACATGAAAAACTAGGGTTGTTATCTACGAGGGGTGCAATGGGGACGTGGACGATGGAAAGAGCATATCTGAGCAATTTATGGTGTTCAAAGTAGTCACTCATCATGCTAAATCTCATGATGTTGTGTATGCCTTAGCTGTTATTTTTTAGATTCATTTTTAATTTATTTCTTACCCATAATCAAATATGATTAGTTTCTTTATTAATTGATGTTATTTTTTGCATTACTCATTGTTGTTGATAAAACAGATCTATGTTTTGGGTTTATTCTCCCATTTAACTATTCTTCATTTGAGAGTGCAAGAGCATCTGCATATATTCGGATGGAACTAAAGAAAGTCGATGTTTATTTTCAATTACTTTAATTATACTAGTCACATTGTGTTTGTGAATGGTCTTGCTTGCCAGAAATTATGAGATTTTTGTTGGTGGTCATCCTAGTCAAGACAAATATGCGGATGATATACATTCATCTAAGATTTTTCTTAAACACGATTGAGTGCTGATAATGGGGAAAGAAAGAAAAAAAATGTTTTTTATTTTAATTTTAATTTAACTTTTTATTGATTTGTAGTAGTTTTAATTTAATAATATTATTTAAATTTTAATATTAGATATTTTTATAATGTTTAAAATTAGTTTTAAAAATTAATTTATTTTCTATAATAAAAAATATTTTTAATTATTTTAAAATTAATAAAATAATATTTTGCAATTGACACATCAGGAAAGCGTTAGAATTTGGCATGTAATTGGACGGAATGAGTGGTTTCCAATGATTTTCATAATTCGAGGGTATTTAATCCAAGCAAAAAAAAATCAGGAGGACAAGAGTCTACAAGGGTCATAGTTTGGGGGAAAAAAACCTATTTTTCCTACTGTCATGAATGAATATAGAATTTTATGATATATATAATTATTCAACAATAATTCAAACATTTAATTAAAAAAAATCTACTTTTATTTAATTCCAAAAAAATATCTTATTACAAGATTTTAGGGCATCAACCCTAATAGAGACTCCATACAATCTTCAGAGTCAAGAAAGTTCATGTTTAAAGTAAGCACATGGTCATAATAAAACTAAGCGAGATTTGTATGGATATACCAACAAGACTGCATACAAATTTGTGATATATTATTGTTTGGTTACAAGGAATAAATGGTTAACGGATTTCATGCTACATGTGATATCAACAAGACTTCATAGTAAATTTACTAAGTTAAACTTCAAATCGAAAGCTAGTACTGACAACGTTTTTCGTCAACTAAAAACAAGAGAAATTAAGTTAAATGAATAAATTATGAAGAAATTAAGAAGATAGATTTTTACGTGGTTCAGTAGTCAAACCTACTTAGTCTACGAGTCACTTTTATTAATATGTCTCTGTTATAGCTTTGAAAGCAATTTCATAGAGTTTCTGAGTACAAGAATTGTGCATGGAAAATACAAGTGAATAATCCTAGTATTTATAGACTCAGTTCATATATTCTTCCCCACATTTTTAGGAAACTTATAACAATATACGATTTGAATTTGAAATATACTGAATCCCTAAAGAACCGAGTTGACTAAACTAATACATAAACAAATCGATGAATGTAAGCTTGAAACACTCAAACATAACTTCCTAGTATCTTTCGAAGATACGCCTTCGAGCCTATACCATAATCTTCGAGCTGACACATGAAATGGTGTCCAAGCCATCAGCTACCCATCTTTCGAGGTCAGCCTCTAGCCATGATTTGAACCTTTCGAGCTAGCCCTCCATTTCGAGTTGAAATGATTACATGGCATCAACATTAACAATATATATATATTCGATCTTAACTCAACTATTTCTTGAGCCTACATTTTGAGATAATTTAATCCGTCTAAAAATTTGGGATATAACATTTTGCCCCTCAAAAGTATCTGCTCGAACCTTGAGAGAGAAAATTTTGAAATTCTCCTTTGAGAAACGTGCCCACCTACCACACTCGAGTGGGTATACATGTCAGCTTGGGAATGGGTAATTACAATACTCAAGTACTTCCGTCTCTACCCATGTCTTTTCATATGCCTCAGTACTCAAGTAAACGTGATCCATTGGATCAGTGTTAAATACAATTTAAGGGTCCTCATTACTCAAAGGTTTTAACCTTTTTACCTATTTAAACCCTTTCACATTCATTCTTCTTCTTCACTCAAAAATATCTCCATGTTTTCTTCTAAAAAGAAAAAACCAGTGCCTGCGCCATTCCATGATTATCTCGTTTTTAACAACAAACTTCCAAGGATTTCTATGTACAAGTTATTACAATCTTCATTGGAATTCCACCATCAACGTCCTTCATGTAAGTCTCCTCATCTTCTCCTCTATTTTGGTAAAAGAAATATACCATTTGCATGTTTCGTTTCTTTTTTGACAGTTCTTGAGTTGTTCATGAGAATATTGATATAAAAAGGGTGTCTGATTTGATTTTTGCAAAAATTCTTCTAAAAAAAAGGTTTCTTTCTCATTAATAGGCTATAGGCTTTAGTTTCATGTAGTCCAAAAAATAGGGTTATTAGAATTAAGGTTTCCCTTTTCCTTTCTCACACAAACTGATAATAACCCCCTTTTTGGGCAACTGCCCATTTTCCCTAGAAAATCGGGAGAGCCCAAAAAGAAAATTAACGACATACTACAAGTGGGTATACCTCAGTAGTTCGAGCCTATCTTGGCTTGAATTTCTCAAGATAAACATCTTGTTACTTCAAACCTATCTTGGCTCGAATTTTTTAGGTAGATGATTTCAATTATTCTCTTCTTTTTCTCTATTTTTTTAATGAAGAGCCCTAACCTTTTTATTTATTGTTAGATGTCGTTGTCTTCCAAGAAGAATTGGCGGGGGTCCTCTAATCACGCCATACCTTATCAAGCTCCATTGCCTCAACCTGAATCTCCATTCACTTCGAACCAAAGACTTATCTGAGAATACGAAGAACGAATAGAGCGCCATGACCTAAGTGCCCATTATCAACGTCAAATAGTTGAGATCCAAGAAGGGAAAGGAAAAAACTTAGGTTTGCTATTCATCTTGAGCTTAACTCCATCCCCCGAGCTTTATCTTTAGACCGATCTATCTCGGTCTCAATATCCTTTCACCTAAACAAGCTTTCCTTTGAACTGATGGAAAAATCTTCAAGCCATCCCTTACAATCTTCTTCCAATCCTATTCCCCCCAAAATATATTCTCTCCCCACCACCAAATTTGAATTCTTCGAGGATGACTTCTAATAAAGCTCGGTTAAAACAATGAGTCAAGTTTCCAATATCATGTCCTCTCATGGCCTCCAAATTTCTAATAAATTGGTGTACCGAGCTCTGAAACATGAAGAGAGGAGCAGTTATGTATCGGGCGACCACAAGCATGGCCACGTATTCAAGCTCTCAACTTGGAGTCAAGAGCATATGAGGGTTGGGGCGTTGCTGCCATTAAAATATTATTGTAAAAAATTCACCGACTGGATCGGTATTGCACCATTCCAACTTCAGTCAAGCTTATACAGAGTTTTAGCGGCACTGAAGTTGTTATACTTCGAGATGAAATGGCAAGAACCTTTGGCATATGAGATTTTATATCTATTTTGCCTTAAGAGCAACATGACTCGAGCTCGAGGCAGAGACGATTTTTATTATCTCATGAGCCGGTCAAAGGAAAGGAAGCTCTTCGAAGACATTCCTAACCACCCCCCGAATGTCAAGAAGCAGTTCTTCTGGACCACTAGCATTGACACATCCAAGTTTTATTCTTTCCAGAGGATCTGTAAGAATTATTCTTAGTGTATTAGAATTTAGTTTTAATCCATTTTTAGATCAAACATTTATCTAGCTACGCTTTAATGAAAGAAATTTTGAGTGTCCCGAGCCAACCTCGGAGATGGTAGATAGGCGAGACAAAATGACTAAGCTCCCATATGACAGACGATCATTGAACTACCTGCTTCACGAGGACAAATTCTGCATGTGTGGTCTGCTCGGTGAAGGAGAGATGACAGACGATGATGGGATCCAAAAATTTTCCTCATGGCAAGAAGTCTCAGTCCCTACTTCATCTGAACCTCCTCAAAAGAATCAAAGAGTGGGTTCAATGCCAGCACTTGTCATCACCTACTCCTCAGTTGAGTAATCAAGCCCGATGAATGAAGCTCAGGACGAGGCATCCTTGAGCTCGAATGAAGTAGGTAAAGTACTCCTAGATTAATCGGGTTGGTCTTTTTAATTTCCTTTAACAACCTTGATAATAACTTCATGACTTGGTTGGGGGTAGATAACATAGTACATAGGGATGATAGTTTTCTATCTGAACATCAAACTATTTATAGTGTAAAAAATGTGTGGGAAGTTCTAGGGATAAAATATGGCTTGAATGATTGACTAGATTTCTTCGAATTGTCTCCCACATTTCAAGGTGAAGGATCAGGGCTAATAGAAGAACCTACTCAAGTCATCAACATATCATCAGATGATTATTCATTAGATTCTTTTTCCTCCAGTGAGGTCCCCACCTTTATGCTATGAAAAATTCTCTTACAAGTACTCATATATATACACATAATACATTTTCCTTCATTTTGCACGTGACTCCATGAACTTCGACCTTGACAACCTCCTCTCCAAACCTTCAATAGCTAAGGGCTCGAAGAAAGGTCGAGTCTCATCAAAAAAGGATATACCTCCACCTCCACCACCAAAGAGGGCTAGGGTCACCGAAGACCCTCCTACTCAAGCCATCCCATTGACCTCGGAGCAAGTACCTCCACCTGTAGTTTCAGGATAGGTCCTTCCTCTGACATCAGCCTTTATTCCTCCTATTGATAAGGGGAAAAAGGTGGACGACTCCACCTCGAAAGCATAACCTCCTCATGCTCCAACTCCAGTTTGCAAATACACAATCACTACCTTTGAGAGATAGTTCGTCATTGCTAATGCAGTTGGTTTGGTGCCTTGGGAGCTGATCTGGGGTTTAATGTCCTGACTCGAGTAGGCCGAGTCTACAGCAACCTCGAGGACTCCGGCTGGAGTTCATGATGAGTGAACAGTCCACCTCCATTTTTTGATACGGGTGAGGAGTTGATAGTCTCCTTAAGTATTGTTGAGCTCGAAACTTTTCAATGTTATCTGTTTTGTCATTATTTCCGCTAACACTTGATATTTTTTAGGGTCTTCTTAGCCTTCATCGACAAAACCATTTGTTGACTACTCAGGTGGAAACCAGTCATAAACTTTCTATCGATTCAAAGGCTGCCCAAACCAAACCAGAGGATCAACTCAAGGCGGTGGAGGGCCAGTTTGAGACTAATCTTGCGGAGGTGAAGAGAGCTCGAGAAAAGGCAGTGGCTAAAACTACATATGCGGAGGCTGAAGTTGAACACCTCCAAACCACACTCAATTGCATTAAGGCCGAGTTCGAGATTAAGAAATCCATGTTCGACATTCAGAAGTATGCACTTGAATGTTTGCAAAGCCAGAATGCCAAGCTTGAGGAGGATAAGAAGGCCACATTCGAGGTCATGGAGGAAGAGAAGGTACTGATCCTTGAGGAATTAAAGGCCAAAAAGGATTCTTCAACCGACATGTCATGTATAGAATATGGTCCATGAATCCTGACATCAATACCTCCTTCATAGGGCCTAAATAAGAGGCTTTCCTGGAGATGTGGCGAGCTCGTCTCGCAGCTGAGGAGGCTGCTCAAACCACTACACATGAGGCAAGTGCCAATGAGGAACAGGGCGAGGAGGTGGACTCTGGAGCTACCAATTAAATATTTTTATGTCAACTTATCAGGGCTGTGGCCCAATTTTTTGATGTAATTAATTAAGGCCCTTGAGGCCGAGACAATTTACAGCTCAAGTTTTCGAGCTATTTAATTTTTTATTTTGAAGTAGTTTCATTTTAAGAATAATTAGTTACTAACTTTTAAATTTCTACTTTACTTCTGCTTATATTATTGCCTGCCCAAATTTACAAATTGCTGAAATTTCTCGAGCGTACAATATGTATAATAGTTATTATATTTGTTTATTTATACAAGCAATGTTAATCTTTTTATACATTTCTACACTTGTCATGTATAGTTTATAAGTATAATTATGCTCAAAATGACACTTGTTAAAAAAAGCAAGACTACTTTAAATTTCCTTTACAAAAATTCGTAGCAATATTTTTAAAGTTGGCTCGGTTATTTAACTTGCTCACAAATTAAAAGTTGATTTTTTTCAAAGTTTTAACTTTTTACAAGTTTTTTCTGATTTGATTTTGATTTCAACCTCGCTAATGTGTGTAAGGTTATTTCCTTGCACTTGTTTCCATTTTTGTTATTTATTTTCTTGAGCTCATAGTATGGTTATCTCTTGTACCATATATGCCCCCCTTTAACTCCTAAGATTGTGATCTTAGGTTGTTTTGTTATTGAGTTGTGAGAAAAAAATTAACAAATAAAATGAAAATGGAAATAAAGATGATTTTATTCACATGACTTGGTTACACAATAATAAACATCTTCCAAAACTTATTGATAATATGTTCATAGATGTTCACCATTCCAAGTTCGCAGGATCAATTCTCAGTTCGATCAAGCTAGCTCATAAACACCTGGTCGGATGATTGATTCGATTAGATATGGCCCTTCCCAACTCGGTCCGAGCACACCAGTTGATGGATCTCTTGTTGCCAAAAACACTCGTCTTAGTACCAAATCTCCTACTCTGAATTTCCTGTCTCGAACTCGTTTATTAAAATACCTTATGGAACATTGTTGATAAGAGGCATTTTTTTAGTTAAGAATCTTCTCACTTTTCTTCTGGTAGACCTTTTTTTTTTTTATATGATTGTGGCTAGTGGCTCGACTTTGGTCCATTTTGTAAAATAGTCGACTGCAACCACATCATATTTAATTCCACCTCGCCCCATTGGTATTTTTCCTATGAGGTCTATGCCCCATACTGCTAACGTCCATTAGGAAGTCAACATTGTTAGCTCGATTTGCAAAGCTCGGGTTGTCGATGCAAACCGCTGGAATTTGTCACAATGTTTATCATATGTGAATGCATCAACTTTTAGTGTTAAAAAATATCCTTGTCTTATTATCTTCTTTGAGAGGCTATGTTCCCCTGTGTGATCTCCACAAAATCCTTCATGGATTTCTTCAAGGATATTTTTAGATTTAGTTGGGGATACACATCGTAACAATGGCATTAAATAACTCTACGATACAACTTTCCATCCAATGTTGTATATTTTGGAATTTTGTACAGTAATTTTTTAGCCTCATTTCGGTCTTTAGGTAGAATCCCGGTTACAGGGTAATCGACTATTGGAGCCATCCATGTTAGCTGTGAATCTATCATTTCAACATCAGATGTTTCTAGCTCGGTAATACTGGGTTGTACCAGGAATCCCACGAGAATGGCGTTTAGTGTGTTAGCCTCCCTAGTAGTTACAAGTCGAGCCAACGCAACAACATTCGAATTTTGTTCTCTTGGAGCTTCATCGATTGTTTAGTACTCAAATTGCTCTAACACGACTTTGACCTTTTCTAGGTATGCTGCCATCTTTGTCCCTTGAGCTTGGTACTCACCTCAAACTTGGTTGACAATTAGCTGAGAATCGCTATAGTAGTGTATGGCTCTGGCTATTAATTCTCGAGCCACACAGAACCTTGCTAGCAATGCTTCATATTTCGCCTCGTTATTGGAGGCATCGCATCTAAATCTCAACACCGAATGAAACCTATGTCTTTCGGGGGTTATGAGTATAATTCATGCCCCCGATCCATTCTCGTGTGAAGAGCCCTTGACATAAAGTTTCCATAGCTCTTGAGCTGGGGTTATTACTTCCTTGTCGGATATGTCGGTGCATTCAGCTATGAAGTTTGCTAATGTTTGGCCTTTGATTGTCGTTCTTGGGTAATAAGTTATTTTGAACTGCCCGAGTTCGACTGCCAATTTAATAGTTATCCTGGTGATTCTGGTTTTTCCAATACTTGTCTTAAAGGTTGGTCAGTGAGAACATGTATTGGATGTTCCTGGAAGTAGGGTTGCAACTTCCTCAAAGCGTGTACTAGGCATAGTGCCAATTTCTCCATCATAGGATATCGTGATTTAGCTCCTAAGAGTCTTTTGCTAACATAGTACACCACTCTTTGTACCTTTTTATCCTCCCAGACTAATGCAATGCTAATTTCATGCTCGGTTATAGTGAGGTATAGGTACAATACTTCACCCAAAACAGGCTTGGACAAAATTGGTGGCTCTACGAGGTGTTTCTTGAGAGCCTGAAAGGCTAACTCGCACTCCTCTGTCCCCTCAAATTTCTTGCCCCCTCTCAAAAGATTAAAAAATGGTAGACATTTGTCAGTTGATTTTGAGATAAACCTATTCAAAGCTGCCATTCGTCTAGTTAAACTTTGGACATCCTTGTGTTTTTTAGGTGAAGGCATTTCAATAAAGTCCTTTATTTTGTTTGGGTTTGCCTCGATTCCTCGAGCATTCACTATAAATCATAGGAATTTTCCCGAAGATACTCCAAAAGAGCACTTTTGCGGGTTTAACCTCATGTTGTATTTTCTGAGTATAGTGAAACATTTTGTGAGGTCGGCAACATGGTTATTAGTGTGTTTGGATTTGACTAACATGTCATCCACGTACACGTCCATGTTCCTTCCAATCTACTTGGCAAACATACAATTTACCAATCTTTGGTATGTTGCTCCAACACTTTTTTTTAACCAAAAGGGCATTACGTTGTAGTAGTATAGTCCTTTATTCGCCACAAAGCTCGTGTGTTCCTGGTCAGGAGCATGTATGGCTTTTTGGTTATATCAAGAATATGCATCCACAAAAGACATGACATCATGTCCTGAGGTTGCATCAACGAGCTGGTTAATTTGAGGAAATGGAAAACAGTCCTTTGTACACGCTTTATTTAAATCTGAATAGTCAATGTAGGTTTTCCATTTCCCCTTTGGTTTGGGAACTAACACGGGATTGACTATCCAATCTAGGTAATAAGCTTCTCTTACAAAGTTGTTGGCTTTTAACTTGTCCACCTCCTCCTTTAAGGCTTGCTTCCTTTCATCATCAAGGAATCTTCCTTTTTGTTATTTCAGAGGAAAGCTCTTATCTATATTTACAACATGACTGATTATATTGAGACTGATTCTAATCATGTTCGCGTGGGACCAAGCAAAAATGTCTTGATTCTCTTGTAAAAATTGAGTTAATTGCTATTTTGCCTCTCTGACAAGGTTTTTCTCTATTTCCACCACCTTTGTCGTGTCCTTCTTATTGATCTGGACATCTTCAATCTCTTCGATCAACCCGAGTTCACCTCGGCCCTCCCCCATCCTAGGGTCAATCTCATTTTCGATCTTGAAAACTCTTTCTTCCATTTCTTCAATTATTACTAGTGCTTGGGCACTAGGTTGGCCCTTTCCTCACATGGAATTGATATAGCATTCCCGAGCTACCAGTTGGTCTCCTTTCAACATCCCAATTCCACTTGGTGTTGGGAATTTTACCACCAAGTGTCGTACCAATGTTGTTGCCCCCAGCCCAACCAGAGCTGGTCTTCCGAGCTGAACATTGTAGGCAGATGGTGCGTCTACAACTATGAACTTGAACATTATACTAACTGAGACTGGACATTCCCCTAGTGTTACGGTGAGTTCAATGGCTCATGTGCTTGCTACCTCTTCTCCTGAAAACCCATACAGGGTAGTTGCACAAGCCTTTAAGTCTTGAACTGATAGACCCATTTTTCCTAACGTAGTTTTATACAAGATATTCACCAAGCTCCCATTATCAATTAGTAATCGGTGAACCTTTTTATTGGTGAGCTGGATGGTGATAACCAAAGGGTCAATATGCGAGAACTATACATGAGAGGCATCTTCCTTCGTGAATGTTAATGGCTTGAAAGGCTCAAACTTTCCAAAGCATTGACTAAATCATCTTCCTAAGCATGCATCATCTAGGATTTCGTCTCAAATAGTAAGCAAGCAAGTTCTAAGATATTTGTACAATTTTTTACAAACAAAATTAAGCAAGCATAAATACTTTTCAAACACAAGGAACTTATTCACAAATCATGATTATGTTCTCTAATATTTATAAGGACCCAAGTAAACCAAGAAAATGTTCCAATCAAGCACACTGATTTAAATGGCTTTAGTTTTCATCCAACTATACAAACAATTCATTCAAAAATTCTCATCGGCTTATCATTGTCAGCTTGATTCAACACACACGACACTCTAAACATCCTAAACACAATAAATAAAAGACTAACAAGACACACGACACAACTAAAACACAAACACCACCAAGACAAACAACTCAATATATACAAAGCGAAAGTAAATCTCCTCCCCCCAAACTTAACATGAACATTGTCCCCAATGTTCAAAATAAAAGCAAAGTGAAGAGGACTTACTTGAAATCCAATGGTCATAAATAGGGTGGTGGCGGTGGAGGTGGCTCTCTGACTTCGCCAACACAGGGTTGCTTCCTACGCAGCCCTTAGGCCCTTTCTCCTGAAGCAAACTTCTTCTATTTTTTATGTTTATTTATTTTTTTCACGTTTTTCATAGTTTAAAAAATTGAATAAAATTACATAATAAAGGTAAAACTAAGCAAATAAAGTAAAAAAAAAACACCAAAAAATAGTTCCCAAAAATTCAAAAATAAAACTAAAGCAAAATTCAAAGTAACAATTGGGATGCCTCCCAAATGCGCTGTCGTTAATGTCATTTAGTCGGATGTTGACCATCTTGTTTACCGAGTTTTTCGGAAACGAATACAAACAGAATAATAAAAAGATAAGAACTGTAGAAGTGCAGGAATATAATTAGACAAACAGGTTTTTTACGTGGTTCAGGCGTTAACGAGCCCTAGTCCACGAGTCGATGTTATTATACTTGTAGAGAATTACAGTAAGATGGCTGGTGTACAAGAACTTCACACACTCAAAGTGTTTCTCTCAGGTTCTCTTGAAGAAGATGAAGCTAGAGAGATTTTAGCAGAGTTCTTGCTATGTAATTTGTTCGCCGTCCCCTCTATCGTAAAATGAGGGGGTTTTTATAGCTAGGGTTTTTGATTAGGGTTTTACTCTGTCCCCTGAGTCTTAATTACACCAGCCATAAATAAGGGATACAATTATTGTAGTAGCATGGCTACAAGACTCTACGCAGGTATAATTACATGAAAGTATGGGAACTACCAAATGGCAGCCGCCTTTTCCAGACAGTCAGCGGAACAGTAGGCGAAAAGGCACCTTTAGGCGTGCTGGGATGTGTGTGGCCTTGACCTGTCAGGCGTGTCAGGCGGGATCCTGTGTCAGGTGAATATCATCCCAACTATGCCTCCTTCGTGACTCGACCACTTGGTCTTGTTCCGTGCGAAGCACGGAACCTTCTCCGCGAAGATAACCTGAAGAGCTTCTCCTGGAAGGACCTTCCCCGAAGGACATCCCTTCGGGAGTTCGGGAGAACTAACGAACTTCCGGGTCGCGGTTGCTTGAAGGAGTGTGCTAGACACTACACAGGAGAGGCGAAGCCTTTCTGTCCATCTGCGACCACTGGTCACTCTCCATGAAGGACTTTAATAATTCTGCTTCCCGAAGGCTATCCATCTAAACGCTATCCGGAAGTCTGGATAACACATCTTATTAAGTTCAACTCGGATCCAAGCCACCTCTCAAGTCCATGAGATCCATAGTGTCATGAGTGGACACTCGTTTCTTGATATTGCAAATTAGTGGGACTTTCCACTGCTCGTGTAATAGTTGAAGTCACACTAACGAACCTTTTCAAATGATGACACGTTATTCGACTACCAACTTGAGCAATGGTTATCAAATCCACTCTACAAAAATTTAGAATTTCATTTGCTGCAAAAACATTAAATGTTTCCTCATCTTGTTGTCGCGCAACTTCAACTCCCCTTTTTGTACATCAATTAGCGCCTTTCCAGTAGCTAAAAATGGCCTCTTAAGAATAACTGGAATATTTTCATCTTCCTCCATGTCAAGAATAATAAAGTTTGTAGAAAAGATGAATTTGTCCACTTTCACCAATACATCCTCAATCACTCCCCAAGGATGTTTAACTGAACGATCCTCAATTTGTAGGTAGACGGTAGTAGGGCGAGCTTCTCCTAATTTGAACTTGCAGAATATTGATAAGGCATTAGATTCATACTAGCCCCTAAATCACATAAAGCCTTTATCATCATTGAGCCCTCTATAGAGCATGGAATAGTGAAACTACCATGATCTTTAAGCTTTGGTGGTAATTTCTTTTGCAATATTGCACTACACTCCTCAGTAAGTGCAACTATCTCATATTCCTCAAACCTCCTTTTTTTTTATTATAAAATTTCCTTCAAGAATTTAAGGTAAGTTGGCATCTGCTCAAGTGCCTCAGCAAATGGAATATTTATGTGGAGCTTCTGGAAAACTTCTAAAAATTTAGCAAACTGCTTGTCAAGATTTTTTTTGCAGAGCCTTTGTGGATATGGAATTTTTTTATTGGTGCTCAAAACTCACTGATGACTGCTTCTTCTCAAGGTTCTTAGTAACCTTTTCTTCTACCTTACCCTCTTTCTCAGAATCCATTTTCAGTGGAAGACTAGACTTCTCAACTGGCTTTTCCAACTCCTTACCGCTCCTCAAGGAGATTGCATTGCACTACTCCTTAGGATTCACCTCAGTATTACTTGGAAAATTTCCTTGAGGTTTACTTTGCAACAAATTTGCCAAATGACCCACTCGCATTTCTAAATTCTTGATAGAAGATCTTGTGTCTGTCATGAAATGAGCTTGTGTGTTGGTGAGAGTCAATAAAGTAGTTTGCAATTCACTAGACTGTTCTGGAGGATTTGATGGCCTAGGCTGCTGAGAAGATGAAGCTTATTGTAGGGCTTGAGATAGTGGCTGCTGATACTGAGGTTGGAACTGAGATTGATGGCCTTGATTATTTCTCCAAGAGAAATTAGGGTGATTTCTCCATCCAGGATTAAACGAGTTAGAGAAAGGATTATTGTAAGGCCTCTGAAAATTCCCAATAGCTTGAACTTGATCTTGATCCATGGGAATATTATTATGATGGTTTTTTGCTGTACACTAATCAAAAGAATGAGGACCCTTACACATTTCACAACATGTTTGTAACTGAATGGCATTGGTTGATATTGTATTCTGCTGCAATTGCTTAGTCAATGATGCAACTTGAGCAGTCCGAGTCATGATTGCATCTAATTCATGAACCCCAGCTACCTTTTTTTTACTAGTTGCATGCTCATGAAACCATTTAATGTTGTTTGTAGCCATATCTTCCAACAACTCATATGCCTCATTGGCACTTTTACTCATAAATGCTCCTCCAACTACGACATAAATTATGGTGCGACTAGTACTACACAATCCATTGTAAAAGTTGTGGACCAGCATCCACTTTTCAATATCGTGATGAGGACCTTTTCTCAATTGTTCCTTGAATCTCTCCTAAGACTCATATAAAGATTCCCACTCAATCAGGTAAAAATTATTGATCTCCCCCTTTAATTTAGCATCCTTTGATGGAGGAAAGAACTTTGTAAAATAATTATGAGCCAACTCCACCCAAATATTTATAGAATTAGATTGAAAGGAGTTTGACCAACTTTTAGCTCTATCCCACAGTGAGAATGGGAATAGCCTCAACCCGATTGTATCGTCGCTCACCCCATTATACTTGAACGTTGCACATAGCTACAGAAAATTAGCTATGTGGATATGAGGATCTTCTAAAGGGAGTCCACCGAAATGAACTGTGGACTGGACCATTTGTAAAATTGCTTGCTTTATTTCAAAATTGTTTACAAAAACCACTGGTGGTCTAATGCACAAATGTACTCCTGTAACAGTAGGGAGTACATAATCTCTGAGTGTTTGTGCATTTTGGCCCTGAGCGGCATTAGCGCCTGCATCAACATTAGGCCCATCATCCCTAACATCACCCATATTGATTTCTACCATTTTCTTTCTTCAGTTCTGCTTGCAAGTTTTCTCTATCTCAAGATTTATAGGAACTAAATTTCTAGCTCCCCTTCTACTGTGCATATAATAATAGTACCTGAAATGGAGATCACAAAACGTACACAAACCAAATTAGAAAAATGATCAAGTAACAAACTAAATTAGAAAAAAAATTAACTATTTTGATATTGATAATATTTCATTCCCTGACAACGGCGACAAAAACTTGTTGCAAAAATTATGCTACGCAAGTATACGTAATCACAACAGTTCGCCCCATGAAAACTAGCTATCAATTATGAGACAATGAACTTCTGATTCTATTTGGCTAATGAAAATTTAGTTTTTAGAACTTAACGATAAATGCATAAAAAAATATAAAACTTGAAATTGAAACTAAAATACTAGCACAAGATATTAATTCAAGAAAAGAACAAATTATAGAATTTAATCTTATCAACTATCCACTCTAATATTTAATAATGCAAGATTCACAATCTTACTTCTTTCTTAAGATAGCGAGTTTACCGAAATATTTTTATATTCAGTTTATGAAATATAAAATTTGACCTAAATGAGAATTTTACATATTTCTATGACAAATTCACATACGAGAAGCATTAAGATTGAAAACTCAAAAACTACACAAATAATTGTGATATCCTCGTTTAAGATTGAATTTATATCTGATCATTTATAGCATATTCAAACCTCACTTTTCAGATTTTGATTCAAAGTTTGATTTTGATTCAATTATATCATATTTAATAATGATTTTTTCATGTATAATTTTCAAAATATCATTTTCTTTATATTAAAAGGAAAAATATAATGTTAATAATAATATTTTTATTTTGAATAATTATATTTCTTTTTTATTGGAAGGATTACAAATTTTGGATTTGGAGGGATCTTTTCTCCCTCCACTTCTTCTCTCCCTCCTCCTATTCCTCCTACCAAACAATTGATTGTACTTCTCCTTCCAGTCCTTTCCTTTCTTTCCTCTCCATCCCTCCACAAATCCATTCTACCACACAATGGGTTAGTGGGTATCTTTCACGAACACTACATGAAACAATGTAATGTTTCATAGACTGGGAAAATCGACGTTGCAGTGCCCAACACTAACAACACTATATTAGTGTTGGGTTGCACCAGCGTTGCTACACCTAGTGTTGGTAGAAGCACCACATAATTCACCAATAGTGCGAAAGAATGATATTGTAGCAGTTTCTCATTTGCTCCAGGATCTTGTATATTTTCATGTAAATCTTATATTAAACAAATTAATATGAGACAACCTAGAACATGTTTCTAAAATTGAATTCATAAAGAGATAATGATAAGAACACTTACATTATTGTGAAGCAGAATGATTGAGTCCTTCCTTCAGTTTCTCTAACCTTGTATCCTTTCTATCTCATGGTATCATCAAGAAACTGAACCGATCTTCAATTTTTTTCACAGCCTTCCAAAGTATCCTTAGAATCACCTAGACTAGAGTGTGCAATTCTCAACACATGAGATAGATACAAAGAGAAGAAGAAGAGAAGAGAAAATTTGAGGCTTAGAAAAGGACTTATGCTGTAGAGAGAATCTAAAACCAAGAGCATCAAGACTAGATCTTCTGATCTTCTAAAAACCGAAGTCTTTCAAAAACTCTTAAAATAATTGTTTTCAACTCTCACTTAGCATTCCTTTTATAGGCTCAATTAGGTTATTTATTCTAATTTAAAAATCAATAAAATAATAGTCAATAATCCGCCCTAGGTTGAAATTCCCAGGGGCTTTAGGGCCATGAAATTTCCCATTTGATTATAAGCCCGTTCGACATAAAATTAAGGCCTGTATTATTTGCTATTGAATTAAATAATTATTTAAATCCTTTATCAAATTAATTATTTATAATCTGAACCTTGATTTAAACTTATTTATTAATATAGACACCAATTTGTCTTAATTAATAAACTGCCCTAATTTCTCTTTTCTTCTCTAAATTGTATAACTCTGTGAAACTATCCAAAATTTACCTAGTCAACTTTGATAATTAAACAAATTAATTGAGACTATCTAGATGATTTTATCGAAGGTACAGTGGGGACCATGGGCCTATGAAATCAAGCTCCAATAAGTTATCATAAATCTAACAAATAAATTTACTAACTTATTAATTCCTCGTGACTGCACTAAAGACTCAGAATTACACTCTAGAATTCATAGAACGCTTTATAAGCAATATAGATACGTTATTAATTATCCATTGTTACAACCATAATTGTCACTCAATCCTCTATAGACTGTCTACAATGAGATGAGACTAAAATACCGTTTTACCCCTCATTATATTTTATCCTTAAAACACTTAGTTTCTTGTAAATGATATTTCATTAAGCTAATTGTAACGACCCAAATTTACTAATAAGGCTTAAGGGCCTTGATTAGTGTTCTGGGAGGGCATAACTGGATTATGTGTGATTTAAATGATTAAATGCATGATGATGTGGTAAGGATACTTATATGATTATTTGGATAAATATGATGCATGACTATGTGTATTAGTATGCATGTAGGCCCTAATTAGGTTATAAGGGCATATTCGAAATTTTGGCCCATTGAGAGCATAAATGTAAATATCTATGATAAATTTTTGAGACCACATTATTATGTGGATATATATTTGCAGCTTGTGACTCAAGGTGATCCTAGTGAGCGGTTTAGCGGAAAAGTCACGGCGGGAATTTATACCCAGCTCGAGGGAGTCCGGGGGTATTTATGGGAATTTGGGAAGTATATTAGAGACTAATTGATATTGAGGAAAATAATTGGTGATTATTTAGGTGTCGGGATGTAAGCGGTAAATATTAGAGACATTCGAGGAATTAGCGGGAATTGGGAGTAATGACCAAAATGCCCTTAGAATGATTTAAAGGCTTAGGATTTATGGGAGGGAAAAATTGGTCATTTGGTTTAAAATTAGGGATAAGTATTACTCTGCCATTATGGACTTAGTGGAATGTTTAGAATGGAATAGAATCTGAAAGAAACAGAAGGAAGAAAGAAAGTAAGAAAAAAACAAAACACTTAACCTCTCCCTTTTTCTCTCATTCGGTTCCCTCTTGCTTCACCATCTCTTGAGGAATTTTGAAGCTTTAACTCAAGGAAAGCTTAGGTTGAAGCTTGGGGTTAGGATCCTTGGTGAAGCTAAAGGATTTGGCAGGAGTTAGTCACACAATTGAGGTAAGTTTCAAGGTTTTCTTCAGTTTCTGGTTTTGGTGTTGAAATGTATTTCTGAGCTGAGTTTTGATGGGAATTCTAGGGAGTTAAGCCTGAGGATTTGAGGAGTTGAAATATGAGGAGGTGTGGAAGATAACCTAGGTCAAAATTCTCCATTGAAGGTATGAAATTCTGGCTTTAAAGTTCTGAAGTTTCTGTTGTTCTGTTGAGTTTGAGCTTCAAGCTCAATAATGGCATTTTCTTCATTTTGGGGTGCATGTGCTTATGTTTTGTATGGTTGGGTCATATGGGGTGAGTTATAGATGATGGTAGGCTTGTTTTGGTGTTTGGGTGAAGTTTGGAAGGATTTTGTAGAGGTTTGGCTCGGGGAAAATCGAAGGAAGAAAAAACAGGGTTTGGCTGTGCTGTGACTAGCGTTGTAGCGCTAGCCTTTGGGCGCTACAACGCTAGGCCTTTTGGTCAGAGAGATTTTTGGCTCTGTTTGTAGCACTATAGCTCCCTCTTTATGGCGCTATAGCACTACCCTATTTCTAGAAGAGGGTTTTGGGATATTTCTTAGGGTTTTTGCCCAGGGCCTCGGGGTTTGATTCCACCACCCCGTTTGGTGGAATTAGGGCTTCCCGAGGGCTCGGGATTGGTCCCGAGGTTACGTTTTGGAATTGAAGTTTAGTGTTGGCTCTAACTTATGGCCGTGACTAGGTGTACGCTAGGGCTCGGAAGGGATCGTGCTTGAGGGTCGGTTTCATTGATTAAATCTAACGGAATCAAAGGTAATAAAACTGCACCCGATTATGTGATTGTATTGGGACTAAGAGCTCCCTATATCTGTATGATGTCATAGATGGTATTATTCCATGGGACATGTGATAAATGTCCTAAGAGAACCAGAATCAATATTTGCGCACAGGGCGCCGCTCAGCCACTGGTAGCTGAGGACAGCTTGATATTCACTGAGCTCGGTTTAAGCGGGCCAGAGTCAGTGGGATAAATAGGGGGTGTGACCTAAGGGCGTCGACCCTGGTTATTATATGTGGATTTGTTATTAATGGTAATTGTTGAGCTTGGTAAGTTGAATGCCTGATTATATGGATATTTTGGATTGTTCAGTATATGATTATACTGTATGAATTATCTGACTGTTTGATTGATGATTATGCTCTATTCTTGTGTTTTCTTGCTGGGCATTGGCTCACGGGTGCTACGTGGTGCAGGTAAAGGCAAGGGTAGAGTGGACCAGTCCTGAGTGGGAGAGCTTTGAGGTTGAATGTATATAGTTAGCTAATCGGCTGCCACGACCGAGGAGTAGTATAGGATGGGGAAAGCCTAAATGTATGTTTTGCCCTTAGAGTGGCTAGTAGCTGTACTTTTATCCTGAATTTTTGTAAACTGTCTTTTAAACGTTATTACTAATGGGATCCCATGTTCAAAATGTTTGATTATATGAAATGTAACTTTTGTGACCGAAATCTTTTAACCCTAGTTCAATTATAGTTTCAGTAACACATTTCTAGCTAAATGACTTGATTAGCAGGTCTTGCACTTTTATAAACAGACAGTGTAATGGTCTTGGCTATCCAGGGCGTTACACTAATATTAATTACTAAAATTATATCTCTATCATTTAGCACCTTGAACCAAACTAAAAGGAAACTATCATTTCACTTCTTCATAAGAAGCTATAGATGTTCATATCTATGATTAACACTCCCACTCAATTATACTACCGAGTTCCCAAGATGTAAGTGTGGGCTAGTCTGTAGGGTAAGCTGGTAATGAACAAGTCAAAGAACTCAAGTAATACAATCAATTAGAACACTAAACCACTCAGAATTGAGATTGAATTTACCAATGGTCAACTATATGATATGATTAGAATAGATAATAACGGTATGTTTACTTATTCTATCAACTGTCAATATCGGTCCAGTCCGATGTAACAAATACATCCGATCTTATCTACTTTGCTAATGTTCTGGAAAGAATATAACACTGCGATGTGTAAGTAGATCATATCATAAATAGGCAAGTCAGTGTAAATCCCGTGCACTGACTAATCTTAGGACTAACTTATATTTGAACATATAATCATATTTATATTCCATTGTGATTACATCAATATAAATATGATTATCTATATTCTCGGGATTTAATAGAAGTTTATATTAAGCATATAATCATGAAAATAAAACATGTGAGCAAAGTGATTGACCAAGTCAAAAAATGATTTCTATTCTTTTGTTGATAATAAATGAGATTACAAAGAAATTGGGTTTTAATTACGGCATAAAACTCTCACTTGCACTAATTGAAACTAATTCATTAATTCTACTAATCTCATTTCCTTATATGCTTATCAAATGTAGCTTCTAGCGGTGTCTTCATAAACAGATCCGCAAGATTGTCTTCAGATGCAATCTTCATAACCCTCGCATGTCCCATGGCCACATATTCTCGAATAATGTGATACTTCCTTTCTATAAGCTTACTCCTATTGTGACTTCAAAGTTTTTTCGAGTTGGCCCAAGTGGTTTATCCATATCTAGAATAACACCAAGATCTTAATAGAACTTTTTTAGCCAGAATATTTCCTTAGATGCTTCTGACGCAGCTATGTATTCAGCCTCCATGGTGGAATCTGAGATTGCAGATTGCTTTACGCTTCTCCATATCACAACTCCACCCCCAAAAATAAACACCATTCTAGAAGTATACTTCCTGTCATCGACATCATTCTGAATCCCTAGTCTGCCTTGAATACTTTAGAATATGCTTAACTGCTATCCAATGTTTCGGTTTTGGGTTTTACTGATACCTACTCACTACTCCCACTGCATAGCAGATATCTAGTCTAGTACAGAACATAGCATACATTAGACTTCCAACTGCAGATGCGTAAGGATCTTTTCTCATTGTATCTTCCTCTTCAGGAGTCTGGGGAGACTGCTTCTTTGAAAGAAGAATTTCATGGTGAGACAGTAGACATCATTTCTTGGAATTTGTCATTGAGAAACGTTCAAGCACTTTATTGATGCAAGCTGCTTGAGATAGAGCTAAGAGTTTGTTCTTTCTATCCCTAATGATCTGGATACCTAGAACATAACTTGCTTCACCCAAATCCTTCATCTGGAATTGAGTGCTCAACCAATTCTTCACTTCTGACAATTTCATAACATTGTTTCCAATTAGTAAGACATCATCTACATAAAGAATCAGGAATACCACTATTTGATTTGCCTTCAGTTGGTAAACATAAGACTCATCAATATTTTTTTCAAAGCCATGGGTTTTGATTATTTCATCAAACCTATGGTTCCAAGAACGAGAAGCTTGCTTAAGTCCATAAATGGACCTATTCATCTTGCAAACTTTTCCTTCTTGTCCAGCTACTTTAAATCCTTCTGGTTGATCCATATAAATGACTTCATCAAGCTTCCCATTAAGAAATGTTGTCTTGATGTGCATTTTCCAGATCTATAAGTCGAGAGTGACTGCTATGAATAGGAAGATGCGAATGGAATTGAGCATGGCTACCAAACTAAAAGTTTCCTCATAGTCCACACCTTCTCTTTGGGTATAACCCTTTGCCACTAATCGATCTTTATAAGTTTTGATATTTTCATCAACACCTCGTTTCATCTTGTAGATCCTCTTGCACCCAATGCCCTTAAAGTCACTAGGTGCTTCCACAAGATCCCAGACAGATTTTGAGTACATGGACTTGATTTCCTATTTCATGGCTTTGAGCCATAGCTCCTTTTTAGGGCTAGTCATTGCCCGTTTGAAAGACAATGGATCATTGTCACTACTGTCACCAACAACCATATTGGTTTCACCATCCAAACCATAACAAACTGGATTCCTAGAAATCCTCCCACTATGACGAGGCTTTGTGACTGTTTGCTCAGGAACATTGGTACTTTCTTCATTTAAATCGACTCACGTCAGTTGGAAATGAAGAGTGGGAATTTCATCATCAACTCACATTGATGACGATGGAACATTGGTTGGAATCAATTCTTCAACCATCTCCTCTAAAACTACTTTGCTACGCATTTTGAAGTTTTGGACATAGTCATTTACCAGAAAAGTTGCATTCGTAGAAGTAAACATTTTCTTTTCTGAATGATTATAGAAAAGTCCACCCTGAGTACCTTTAGGATAGCCAAAAAACATGCAAACTTCAATTTGTGGTTCTAGCTTTCCTTCTTTTTTCCTCAGGACGTGGGCAAGACACCCTCGAATTCTATAATGGCGTAAACTAGGTTCACGACAATTCCAGCGTTCTAAAGGTGTTTGGGGGATTAATTTGGACGTCACAACATTGAGAATGTTGTTTGCAGTTACAATTGCATGTCCCCATAATGAAGTTGGTAGAGTTCAGTAACTAAGCATGCATCTAACCATTTCCAATAGAGTTTTGTTCATGCGTTCTGCTACACCATTTTGTTGCGGAGTACCCGGAGCAGTAATTTGTGATAAAATCCCAAGTTCAGTTAAATGATCTTGGAACTGTATATCCAAATATTCTCCACCCCTATCAGATTGCAAGATCTTTAACGTTTTACCTAATTGGTTCTGAGCCATAGCTAAGAATTCCTTAAACATTGAAAATATTTTTGATTTCTTATGCATTAGGTAAAGACATGAGTATCTAGAGTAATCGTCAATGAAAGTGACAAAATGCTCAAAACCACCCCCGACTTGTACATTCAAAGCTCCACAAACGTCTGGATGAACAAGTCCAAGTGGTTCCTTGGCCCTATCACCCTTTGCAGAGAATGGACGCTTGGTCTGTTTGTCTTCTAGACAAGATTCATAGACAGGTAATTCACCTTTGGTGAGTTTCATCAAAGGCTCATCCTTTGTAAATCTTTGAATTCTATCATAGCGAATGTGACCTAATCTTAAATGCCATAAAGATCTCATGTTATCGTTATTGGTCTTTTGACGTTTGTTGGTCCTAGGTTTAGCTACTTTGAATAAATCATTGTTAAGAGTGAGGGGTTCGTTAGGTCGCAGAATATAAAGCCCGTTTTCCAAACAAGCAATACACAATTGTGATTCATTGAAAGAAATAGATATATTAGAACTTGTGAAGGTCATAACAAATTGTTCTAATTGCAACATGGAAACTGAAATTCAATTTCTACTAAAATCCATAATAAAAAATACATCATTCAATATAAAAAAGTTATTTCTGAACTTCAGGGGAGCTTTTCCTCAAGCTTGGACCGCAATGAACGCTACATTCCCAACTCTAAGCTTTAAGTCGCCTTCGTCCACTTCCTCCCACGATTCAACAAGCTTTGTTTTTCGCTGCTAACAACTTGGGGCAATTTTGTTTCCAATGCCCCTTCACTTTGCAGTGAGAGCATTTACCTTTACCTTTCTTTTTCCTTTTCTTTCCCTTAGGCATCTGTGCATTTGGTTGTGCACTCATCTTTGCAGCCTTTGTAGGCTTGGAGTTGTTGTTTTGTCCTTCTGTCCTCTTGTTTCCAGCTTTCCAAGATGAAGCTTGGTTAGCTTCAGCCTTAACTGGATCAGCAGTAATAGTAGTAGTTGTCTTCTTTTCTCCTCCCTTACTTGGTCCACCCATGATAGACTCAAAGTTATGAAGCTCGTTCATGTGCTGCGTCAGACCATAGTTGAGTTTATTCAATACATAGTTAGTGGTGGACGACAGGAAAGCTGGAGAGAGACTGTTGAGGATTAAGCCAACTTGAGTTTCCTCATCTATTATTGCTCCATGCAGTTCAGCTTCCTAAAAGTGTTTGTCATCTTGATCAGGTGATCACGAACGTGCTGAGATGGTGCCATCCGAGCAATGGCATATTTCTTGGTGGCCTCAAAATGATTTTGTTCTGTCTCGACATGATTTCGTAGGCTGTCTCGACATTCTCTATCTTTGTCTTGAGAGTGTCGACCATACAAGTCAACATGTAGTATCGCGTCTTGTTGTTAGCCACCAGCCAATGCTCATACTTATCCCTCAGAGACTTAGTAGCTCATTCAGCTAGAACTTCTAGGGAGTCCTCAGTCATGATGAACTTGGAGTTGTCACCAATCAACACAATGTTGATGTTTTGCTTCCATTTAAGGAAGTTTACTCTAGTGAGTTTCTCCATCAAAAGTGGAGAAAGGAAGGGAGCAGACACAGCCATACTTAAAACTACCAATTATCAATAAAATAGAAATCAATCACTTTTTCTTAATAAAACTTCTATTTACACAAATTTTAAGAAATAGCACAACATATGCCAAAAATATTTAAGATTTGGAAAAAATACCAAAATAATCATATCTCTATTTCTCTAGGTTTTTAACTAATCTATGATATCATTGTCCGGTTGGTGAGAAACAAAAATACCACTATTTAAATAAAGTTGTAAAATTATTTAATAATGGACACCATTATTAACAACCTACTATTCATTCAAAATAAGAAAATAAAATCTCTTATTTTATGAGCTAGACCCATAGTTTCGATAATCAATAGATTTAGTCCTAGTAGTCACTGTAGGGGTGAGTTTAGTAGAATTTGACCTATAAATATCTATTTTTGAAATCTAACCTTGTCAAAATTACAAATGAGCATCTTACATAGGGGGTGAATCAAAGCGTCTTAAGGCCCCATTAAGCTATTGACCTTATTAAACCAACGGTGGAGATCGAATATAATTTTTAAAAATAAGCTCGTTATTAAAATAGTATTTTTATTATTAATTTTTGAAAATTAATGACTATGGTTCTCCAAAAATTATAAGATTAAAATTTTAAAACCAAAGTCCTATAATTTCCTATTAATTCTAAAGTGTCACATTGAAACAAATTCAATTAAATTAGAATTAATTTGTTGCTAATCAATATTTAGGTTTAACTAATATAATGAACATATACAATTAAGTCCAACTCAGGCAAATGGACCTTAACAATTGGACTTGTATGGAAGAGGGCTAGATCCAGTATGTCGTTCTCACTACTAAGGCCCCCTGACTTCCACATAAGATCCAAAAGACATGAATTTAAATCTCCGTTTTTTAATTGTTTTTAATTGATTAGGCCCACTACAGTCATACAAAATAAATGGGCATTCACAAGTGTAATCACCCACAAGAGAGGAATTTAAACTTTGCTTTTTCTAATGGGTCCAAATAAACCTATCATTTTATGAATATTTTATTTGGCAAAATCCATATATTAAGCAAACATATAGGCCATTATATGCATCTAGGCCCAATTGTAAAAATACACATATAGTGCAAACAAACATGTTATAATTGGATGGGCCTAATCATGTTACTATATTAATAAGTCTATGAATTTTATGCAAAAATTCCACAATTTATTTAATTTTCCAAAATACCACAATTAGATTTCCAGAATATATCGATAATTTGAATTAATTAAATTTTTACAAAAATAAGTCAATTTAAATGAAATATATGAGTAATTTAGAAAAGTTCATTTAAATTTCATTCATCAACAATCAATATGGTTTAGGTTAATTTGAAAAATATTAATTTAATTTAAATAGTATTTATTAACAATTAACCCAGTAAATTTAAATCTCATTTATTAAAAAAATATATTTTATTAATTGGGTTTAAAAATGTGTTATTTTTTAAAAAAATTTAACCAATTATAAAATTTTAAAACAAATATCATATGCTGTTTTTGAAAAAATATCTTAAACAGTTAAACAAATTCAAATATCTATAAAAATATCGAATCAACAAATTTTCAAAATTTAAATATTAAAATCTATAGAATAATTAGATATTAATATCTTAAAAAATAAAATTTCAAAAAATATCTTTAATATCTGATAACTTAATTCTAATATTTTACTACATAAAAATATTTAAAATTAATTAATTAACTTATCTTTAAATTTGAATTTGAATCTTTGTAGAAAATATCTATTTTTTTTTTAAAAGATCAAACAACAAAAATATCATATTTAAAATATATATATTTTTAAATAATAGAAAAGATCTGATATTTTTGTATTAACCTATTACAAAATAAATTCAAAAATCAAATTTTAAGAAAAAATTATCGCAGATCGCGACCACGGGACTTTCTAAGCAAAAATTCGCGTGCTGGCTGCGGCCAGGGGTTGTTGGTGGTCGTGGCCTCTAGCCGCTTTTACCTAGACTGCGGCCACTGCCCGAATGAAAAAAAAATATATATGTGTAATTTTTCAACACAAAAATGTTTTCTAAATAATTTTTACCATGTTTTACATCAAATAAAGAATTTAAATAAAAATTATTTGCAAAGAAAACACAACAACATAACCCAAATATGCTAATAATCACATAAAATTCAATATGCTTCATAAAAATTGGATATCCATCCAATTACTCAACACATCAAATGATTCAATTTTATCATGTTCATGCATGAAAATAAAGATTACCAAAGGCTCCGAGGCCAGTTGTTGGGAAAACTTATACAAGATCTTGTTTTTTTTCTTGTAAATCTTATATTAAACAAATTAATATGGGACAACCTAGAACATGTTTCTAAATTTGAATTCATACAGAGATAATGATAAGAACATTTACATTATTGTGCAGGAGAATGATTGAGTCTTTTCTTCAGTTTCTCTAACCCTTGTATGCTTTCGGTCATAAGGTATCACTAAGAAACTGAACCAATCTTCAATCTTCATCAGAGTCATCCAAAGTATCCTTAGAATCACCTAGAATAGAGTGGGTAATTCTCAACACATGAGATAGATACAAAGAGAAGAAGAATAGAAAAGAAAAATTGATGCTTAGAAAAGGACTTATGCTGTAGAGAGAATCTAAAACCTAGAGCATCAAGACTAGATCTTCTGATCTTCTCAAAAACAAGTCTTTCAAAAACTCTTAAAAGAATTGTTTTTAACTCTCACTTAGCATTCCTTTTATAGGCTCAATTAGGTTATTTATTCTAATTAAAAAATCAATAAAATAATAGCAATTAATCAGCCCTAGGTTGAAATTCCCATGGGCTTTAGGGCCGTGAAATTTCTCATTTAATTATAAGCTCGTTGGACTTAAAATTAAGGCTTGTATTATTTTCTATTGATTTAATTAATTAAATACTTATTTAATTCATTTATCAAATTAATTATTTACAATTTGAACCTTAATTTAAAGTTATTTATTAATGTAGACACCAATTTGTCTTAATTAATAAATCAGCCCTAATTTCTCTTTTCTTCTCTAAATTGTATAACTCTGTGAAACTATCCAAAATTGACCTGGTAACCTTTGATAATTCTAATTGATAATTTAATCAATTAATTGAGACTATCTAGATGATTTTATCCAAGGTACAGTGGGGACCATGGGCCTATGAAATCAAGTTCCAATAAGTTATCATAAATCTAACAAATAAATTTATGAACTTATCAATTCCTCGTGACTCCACTAAAGACTCAGAATTGCACTTTTGAATTGATAGAATGCTATATAATCAATATAGATACGTTATTAGTTACAACCATAATTGTCACTCAATCCTCTATAGACGGTCTACAATGAGATGGGACTAAAATATCGTTTTACCCCTCATTGTATTTTATCCTTAAAACACTTAGTTCCTTGTAAATGATATTTCGGTAAAATAATATTAATTACTGAAATGAGATCTCTATCATTTAGCACCTTGAACCAAACTAAAAGGAAACCATCATTTCACTTTTTCATCAGAAGCTATAGATGTTCATGTCTATGATTAACACTCCCACTCAATTAAACTACCAAGTTCCCAAGATGTAAGTATGGACTAGACCGTAGGGTAAGTTGATAACGAACAAGTCAAAGAACTCAAATAATACAATCAATTAGAATACTAACCACTCAGATTTGAGATTGAATTAACATATGATCAACTATATGATATGACTAGAATAGATAATAAGGTATGTTTACTTATCCTATCTACTGTCAATATCGGTCCACTCCGATGTAATAAATACATTTGATCTTATCTACTTTTCTAATGTTCTGGAAAGAACATAACACTGCGATGTGTAAGTAGAAAATATCGTAGATTGGCAAGTCAGTGTAAATCCTATGCACTGACTAATCTTAGGACTAACTTATTTTGAACATATAATCATATTATATTCCACTGTGATTACGTCACTATAAATATGATTAGCTGTATGCTCGGGATTTAATAAAAGTTTATATTAAACAAATAATCATGAAAATAAAACATGTGAGCAAAGTGATTGACCAAGTCAAAAAATGATTTATATTCTTTTATTGATAATAAATGAGATTACAAAGAATTTTTTTTTATTTAGGGCATAAAACCCCAACATAAATAATCTCAAAGCTGAATCACCAACTAGGATAAAATGCATAAACTAGTTGTTATACCCGAAATTTCGAGACTGTTTAAATTATCTCGACATGTTGGCTCGAGAAATCTTCGAGTTAAGATCGAATATATATTATTAGTGTTGATGCCATGTAATCATTTCGGCTCAAAATGGAGGGTTAGCTCGAAAGGCTCAAATAATGGCCAAAGATTGACCGCAGAAGATGGGTAGTTGATGGCTCAAACAACATTTCAGGTGTCTACTCGAATATTATTGTGTAGGCTCAAAAGCGTATCTTTAAAGGCACCAGACAATTAAGTTTGAGTGATTTAAGCCTACTTCATGGATTTTTTTTATGTGTTCGTTTAGTCAACTCAATTCTTTAGGGATTCATTATATTTCAAATTCAACTTGTATATTGTTATAACTTTCCTAAGAATGTGTGGAAGAATATTTGAACCCAGTTTATAAATAATGGGATTATTCACTTGTATTTTTCACGTTCAATTCATGTACTCATAAACTCTGTTATATTGCTTTCAAAGCTTTAACGCAGAAAAATTAATAAAAGTGACTCGTGGACTAGGGAGATTTGACTACTAAATGTCATAAAAAATCCATCTTCTTCTTTTCTTCCTAATTTACTCATTTAGCTTAATTGCTCTTGTTTTTAGATGATGAAAAATATCATCAATATTTGGTGCTTTCATTGAGAGCATTAAGCGATTCTTATAAACCTCCCATTCAAACTCTCGTTCTTTGTATAAATGGTTGCACCCACTTGAAACATCTCTGGATCTCGAAGTGGGCGACTACTTCCAAAAATCTCAGAGGAAACTACACCACGAACTAAAGAACCTCCTCGACGGGCCGAAAAACGACCCATGACTGATGATCAAACTCCATATGAAGGGAGTGCATCTTCAACACCATGTGATCTTGGCCAAAGTTCAAGACCACCTCATCAGGTTACTATAATCCTCAAAGGTACATCCCAATGGTGGAACTGGAGAATCAAAGATTGCGGGAAAGGCTAGTTGAGCACAAGCGCCTCCCAGAAGGACCAGGGGGTCCCATAGAAGTACCGCGACTCGAATGTTAGAGCAAAAGGTTGGATAGAATTAGGAAGAAGGAGTTGGAGCAAACCCCTGGGTTAGCCAGCCAATGGTTTCATCTCAGAATCCTTCGCGGGCTAACACAAACCAGGCAAGGGAGGCCTCTACCAACGTTGGGAATAACTGAGCTGTTCCACAGGCATCTTGGAGAAATAACCAAAAACCTTGCCCAAAACAATGAAAGACTGCCACCATCTCCGATTAGGCATCCTCCTTCTTCCATTAGACACCATTCACCAATACGAGACTTACAACAATAGGTCCCATACAGAACTCAAGCTGGCAAAGGGATACCTCAGAGGCTAGCTCGAAGTGCAAGAAGCGCAAGCAGAGACAGAATTCCCAGAACTGGTCATGGTGATAAGCGAGTTTTTTACTCCTTATAATGTGTTTTTTTTATGTTATGTTTTAGGTATTTAGGAGTGCTTTGTGCATATTTATGCTTATTTTCTTCTTGTTTCAAGTTTTAATTGTCGAGTACAAAATATGGAGTAAAATTAGAAGAAACGTGTTAATGATGATGAATAATATGGATTTAGTGTTGAGTGTGTAGTTTCAAGACATTATGGGTAGAAGATACTACATTGAAGATGCTCAACACGTGTCATTTATGCTCTATAACGCAAGTCTGAAACTTTAAGTCACATTTTGATCAATATTTTTTCACTTTTTGGAAAACCTGTTAGTAATAAAAGTTGTAGAAGTTTTTCTTAGCTTTCCATAGCTTTTTGAATCGTCCAATTTGGAGTTATATCTAGAGATCTATGACCAAAATACAATGAGTTGGTGTTGCAGGCAGTTTGAAGCAAGTTTCAGTCTTGTTCTATACAATTAGCCCCCCAAGTTGTGTTCCTAGTGCTCCTGCACTGCAAAGTTCCAGTGAGCATGTTTTTATGATTTGAACAGTGCCCTAGCACCACCACTAGCCCCCCTGTGCTATTGTTTGAATGATTTTCGCAAACGAGCATTTTGAGAGGGTTGAAAAGGTCTTTTAAAAAAAAGTCATTAGGGATCTTAATAAAAAACAACTGAGTGCGATTAGAAGACAATTTTTATTAGATGAGTCAAGAAGAATGTTTTGAAGCGATTTCAGAGATTGGATCTAGAGTTATTTTCCTTCTTTTTTATCTTTGCTATGATGATGAACTAATTTCACTATTAGGGTTCTTAATTGAATCTCTTGAACAGCTGTTATGAATTAATGCAAAGTTTATGATTTCTTATTCTCCATTAAGATCTGTTCAATTTGTGGTTATAATATGTGATTGATTGACCATCTTTTTACATAATCTATAAATTAATGTTATTACTGTTTTATAATAACTATTAAAATTTAAAAATAATAATTATATGTATATTTTAGTGCAATAACACAATAAATTAAATGTAATAATCTTAAACAATTGGCAATATAATAAATCATCATTAAAACTCTCTACACCCTTTTCATTATCTTTCTAATACCAAACAAAGGAATGGGGAATTATTTTCTTACTTCCTAACTTACCAAACATAACATAAGGGATGCCAAAGAACATCTTTGAGGGATTTTTGAGACTAGAGTAACAACAATCATTCTCATTCAACTTTAACTCTCTTACAAACATCCAAACCATAAATCATAAGCGTTCATTTATCCTTAACAATTTTTACTTGATGCTTGTCAAGTTGTTCATAGACTCATAATATCTTGAAAGATATAGGAAAATCTATTATATTTTAAGATTGATTCTGTGTAAAGTTGTCTTGCTATTATTTAGGAAAATAGTTATTGGGGAATATTTTCCCTAAATTTATTCTTTGATTTATTTCCTTGAATAGGGATCCTTGTAATTCTTTATTGTTGACGCGGTTTTTCGCCAACAGTGTATTAAGAAATAATAATGTTGATTAGTGCTTAGTAATAAACCGTAACGAAAGATGAAATGAATTCACAAGAACACAAATATTTTATGTGGTTCAGTGGTTAAAATCCACCTAGTACACGAGTCTATATTATTATTGTTTCTCTCTCTATTTTTGCAGAGTTTTAGTATTACAGAATAATTGGTCCCTTTTCCTGTCCAATATTCTTAGTATTTATAGAGAAATTCCATGGATAGGTTTGGGTAACCGTGTGAGTCAATCACGAATTTACATATTTATTACATTTAATACAAACAATTCCCATTTATATTGGGATATGATTTGATCACAAAATAAATGGTCTCCTAATATCATGGACATTAAATATGATAGACTGGTCATAAATAATCGTATAAAAGTACCCGAGTCTTTGGGGATTCGCGGGTACGCAATATATCAGAGATACCACGAGCTGGGTATCTATCCTAACCCGTACTTTGACAACTGTTTGAATATTACGAGCTCACGCTTCACAACCTTCATGTCTGTAGCTCGGGTTAAACCCCAGACGCCTAACACCACACATGCCCATGTGATACTGGAGTTTCTTACGTGGATAATAAGCAAATATCATTCCCTTGGTTATTTCTCCGTATATTTATTTGCCAGCTGTACTCGAATTAAGTGAATGAATCGAGCTAAAATTAGGGTACAACATTTCCCCCAAGCTCCTGCTCATGTATGACGTCATCATTTTTTGACCTACACAGTAGGGGCTTTTAGTCTTCTGTTACACAAAACCATGCTTGCCATCTACTCGAGTACTAGACACGTGGTGTACTGCAATTGGCGTATGTTCGGATTTCGAGGACTGCAATAATTGTCTTGTCACATTTTTGCCGTCGTTTTGTCTTTTTGACCCTGGTCCTTAGATCTTGTACTAACCAAATCGGATGGCCTAGATTAATTTACGCAATTTACGTATAAATAGGATAGGAAATTTTCAGATTTCACCACCTTTCATTTGAAAATTTTCCTCTTCTACATTTCTGAATCCCTCTTCTTTCTCAGAAATCTCCAAAAAATCATTTTCTGTATCCCATTACTCAGGAATTTTCAAGAACTTCCCTTTGCAAAACCTTACGTCTTGTCGTCGAAGAACATACTATAAGTACCTCTAATATCTTGGTTTGAATTTTTTTTTTACTGGTCTTTTTTGTTCTTCACCATGCTCATCCGCACTATTCACTGTAGTCAATATTAGGCTATTTCCAAAATGTTTTTAGCGAATAGGCCTCGACTTAGGTTCAAAGGGTAGGTCCTAAAATATGTTTAGAACTATGACATTCATAAAACTGGTTAATTTATGGGTAAACTTGGGTAATTTCCATGGTTAATTTAGAAAATACCCATTCGGGATATAGGAGATGAAAAAATTTTAGGGTTCAAACCAAGTTGCTTAGGGGTCATGCTTCTTGGGTGGTTTTGCACTAAACCGCCTCCCAAGGAAAGTAGTGATCTGATTTTCGGACACACGAATCCTTAAATATTAGGGGTCTGTTAGGAAACCGAGGTGTGTAACTTAGGGTAGCGCGTGGCATCACGCGACGGGGCTGAGGCTAACTCAGCTCGTATATCAAAAGTAAACCATTTCCCCTCCGTACCTCCATGTCGTAACCTTTAAATCCTCTTAGGTCACCTACTAATTAGGTTTTTCTATTCATTAGGCGATCTGACGGCTCCCAAGAAGAAGGCATCCAGCTCATCTGCTCAGCAAAAGAACAAGGGGAAGGAGGTCATCCCTGAGTCTCCTATTCCCCACTTCGGTCTAGTGGTGGAAATGAGGTGGTGGTTGACCCCAACGCCTTCTTTGAGGCTGAAAACATCGTATCCAAGATCACGACCTAGGGGAGGGTGAACAAGATCATGCTGAGCCACAATATTGAGGTTGAGACTGAAGCTCTCATTGCACGACCTGCTTTTGAAGTGGAACGGAGCTGCTCTCCTCTCCAGGATCACTTCACGTCCTGGAGTGATGAACACCTGAAGGCAGGAGCCTTTCTCCCCTTGGAACCATACTTTGTGGACTTTTTGAACTTCGTGAAGTTGGCTCCATTTCAGCTCCCCCCAAATTCTTATAGGTTTTTGGCGGGGTTGAAATATTTATTTTTGAAGCATGAGTGGGAGGTCCCCACTCTGGCAGATATCCTCTATTTTTTCTGCCTCAAGGCTAGCCCAGAACAGAGAGGTCGAGGTGATGGGTTCTACTATCTCACCAAATTCCCCATCTCTGCTCCCATCATCGAGCTTCCCAGCCACCCCAACGATTATAAAGACTTGTTCTTTATGGCGAATGGGTTCTGGAATTGCGAACACAGATACTTCAACCGTCCTCGTAAGATCTTTATTCTCCGACCTCAGCTCGTCAAATTTTATTCTTTCTAATATATTTCCCTTGTACATGTAGTAACTAAGTTTATTTCTCGTGCATCCATATTTGAAAGGACGGCGAAGTCTGTGGCCCTCGGGGGTCAATACGAAACATTTTCTGGGCTTCCACCCTACGAGAAGGACTACAACCAGGTCATGAATGACGTCATGATGCTAGCGTGTCAGTTGATTGGCGAAGGCCAGACGTTGGCCTTAAGGACCCAGGCTACCCTCCCGGTAATCCACGAACTCCCATCCTCTCAAGAGGAGGCCTTGCCAGCCACCGAAGGCGAAGATGAGGAAGAGCAAGAGGAAGAGGTGCCTCTTGTGCAGAAAAGGCGAGTTCCTGAGGCTGTTCAAGAACTTGATTTAGATCGTGCTGCATCAGAGGCAGCAGCTGGCCCCTCCGGCCAAGGTAACCCATACCCCTTTAGGGAACTAGATAGGGTAGTTGCCGATTTTAGGTTAGTTAGGTTTAACCCAAATTATCTTGTCCATCATCATCCTCATAACCCATATTGTAACATAACCCTGTTCCAATGTGTAGACCACCTAGTGGTGCGTCATGAAATAGTTTCCCAAAGGGGACAGTTGTTGTCGACAATGCCTTAAATTTTAGGTCCGCCATTTTTTAAGAGTATGGGACCAATCGTAGGTCTTGGTCTTCTCTGCTCCATGGTGCCTTTGCCCCTGGATTTAGACAATATGTAGAGGAATCTAGTCCCGAGGAGGAACCTAAGCTTGAACCTCCTAGGATCACAGAAATATTGGTCGTAGACTCTCCCTCTCCTCTAGTAGTCCTAAGGCCGGAGGTCATGATTATAGACTCCTCCCCCTGCCCAGAGGGTAGGATCTTCATTTATTTTCTTTCCATGTATATGTTTTTGACTTTATTTGTGAACTAATCCCCTTTTTTTCTTTTTAGGCAAAGAGATGGAACAAACCGGAGCTCCTGACCTCCGTACTGCCTTCAAGGCCGGGAAAACCGGCTTGGGCCCCGTTGTGAAGAGGCCCAGGTTTACGAAGAAGGCCCCTCCGGCAGCAGGAAATGCCTCAAAATCCTCTGCTAAGGAGAAAGGCGTGAGATCGATAGCTCCGGTGTCTTCTGTTGTCTATAGGAGGGTTCCTCTTCCTCCTCCGCCGCCCCGATTTGTGCCTCCTCAAGCCTAAGTGATACAAGGTGATCCTCCAGCTCCCCCTGTCCCAGCCGCGATCGTCCGAATACCAGTAGAACCCCAAGATCTAGAGAAAATCCCTGAAGCCTTTTAGGGGATCATTTACGAGACGGAGAGTCATATGGTGGGGCACGCCTATAAGGCCAGCTCAAGGGACTTTAGTACTATTGAGGAGCAGAGCCCGGAGAATGTCCTGGAGTCAGCCATGGGGATGAACCTTACTGTAAGTTATTCTTCCTTGGTGACATCTTTCCTTTTATTGCGTCTAAGGATATATCTGACTTGCCTTGTTATTTCGCAGTCTATCTTGGCTCATATCATAGTATAGCCAATGCTAGGGCTAGAAATGATGAGCTCCAGGCCGAAGTAAACGCTGCCAATACTGCCTTGACAACTGCTCAAGAAGCCGAGCAGGTCGCCAAAACAGTCTTAGTAGCTGATCATAAAAAAGAACATGAGGCCAAGGATGCTCTTGCCTCATCCCAAGAAAGCGAGTTGGCTATGAAGACCGCCTCGACTACCCTCCAGGTTCAAAATGCACAACTTTAGGCTGAGGTTGATGGAGCAAAAGCTAAACTGCTCGAGGTTGTGGCCGCAGTCAAAGAAGAGAGGTTGACCTCATTGTCATCCATGGAGGATATGTTGTACCATTGATGGGTCTTAAACCAGGATGGGAACTTTTCTTTCATGGCTCCCAAGCTGTGGGATCCGTACCTTGAAAAATTCAAGGCTCGGATTTTGCAAGAATCGTCAGAAACGGGGGATGCTTCTGCGGCAGGCGAGTAGGATGGGGAGGAGGTTACATCCTCAGACCGACCTGGAGAAGCTCAGTGATACCCTTTTTTCCTTTTGGTTATTTTTATTTGTTTGTAAACAATTGCCTTTGGGCTTAGTTCGAGGTTTTTCTCCTCGAGATAATTTTGTTTTCAATTTACATATCTAACTTTTTATCTATTTATATTTCCTTTATTATCTCTCATGTTTATGACTCCTTAGACTTGTACATTTGAGATTTTAGGAATCGATTTTTGGATCGGGATAGATATTTTGAGCTCGGTTATATTCGAGTTTTGTGTGTTGATTTGTATTACACCTGTTAAGAATCAGGCCTTGAACCCGGTCATACCCGGGGTTTTAAATATTTTAAACTTAGTTCGTGTTAGGTTTATTGATACCTCGAGCTTTAAAAAGCCCTTGATTTTAAACAATTTTTCCAACCTTCCAAGTTTTTGACCTGGTTGTATCCAGGGTTTTAAATGATTAAAACTGATTTTATGCTAGCTTTATTGACATCTCGAGTTCTTAAAAAGTCGTTGAATAATCAATTTTCCAAGCTTAAGTTTTGGACCTAGTTGTATCCAGGGTTTTGAATAATTTAAACTTAGTTTGTGCTAGGTTTATTGACATCTTGAGCTCTTAAAAAGCTGTTGAATAATCAATTTTCCAAGCTTCTATGTTTTGGACCTAGTTGTATCCAAGGTTTTGAATAATTTAAACTTAGTTGGTGCTAGGTTATTTACATCTCGAGCTCTTAAAAAGCCGTCGAATAATCAATTTTCCAAACTTCTAAGTTTTGGACCTAGTTGTATCCAGGGTTTTAAGTAATTTAAACTTATCCAACGATCTTATTCTAACCCATCTCAGGTTATATGCCCCCCAAGTAACTAGAATGTAGAAACTTTCTCAGTTGCTTTTACAAACATTAAATATGCGAGCTGATACAACCTTAACAAGAAAAATTATTTAAAAATCCATCTATTATTTAATCTAATGGCTTTTATACTTAAGCCTTACATGGATGATGGTACTACTAATAATAATCTTTTAAATGCATGGCATTCCAGGTCTGTGACTATCTCCCCATTTAGCCAAGCTATCTTAAAGGTTCCTTCACGCAGAATCTCCACGATCTGATATGGTCCCTCCCAGTTTGAGCCCAAGACACCATCCTTGGGATCCTTATTCACCAGAAAGACCCTTCGGAGAACCAGGTCGCCCAATCCGAACCTACGCCTCTTGACTTTAGAATTAAAGTAACGAGTGATTTTTTGTTGATAATGGGCGAGCTGTAATTGCGAATCCTCTCGATTCTCATCAATAAGGTCGAGAGATGCATTAAGTAATTCATCATTTCATTCCTGGCTAAATGTCCTTTGCTTGTGAGTGGTCACCATGGCTTCGACTGGAAGGACGACCTCGCTTCTAAAAGTTAAGGAGAAAGAATTGTGTCTCGTGGAGGTTCTGTGAGAAGTTCGGTATGCCCAAAGTACTTGTGGGAGCTGTTCGGGCCATACTCCTTTGGCCTCGTCTAACCTCTTCTTAAGACTCAACTTTAGGGTTTTGTTCATAGCCTCAACCTGTCCATTGGCCTGTGGATACGCTACTGAGGAGAAGCTTTTGATAACACCGTATTTTTCACAGAAGTTAGTGAAGAGATCACTGTCTGACACAATCTTTTTAGGAAGCCCAAACCAAAATACAATACTCTTCACTACAAAGTCCAGGACTTTCTTTGAAGTGATGGTTGCCAAAGGCTCAACTTCTACCCACTTCATGAAATAGTCAATTGCCACAACCACGTAATGAACTCCTCCCTTGCCCATAGGTAGGGACCCTATTAGGTCGATTCCCCACACCGCAAATATCCACGGGGATGAGATCATCGTTAGCTCGACTGGAGCAACTCGAGCAACTATGGGAAAGCACTGGCATTTGTCGCATTTATGAACATACGAGATGGAGTCTTTTGTTAAAGTGGGCCAAAAATAGCCCTGCCTCAATATTTTCAATGCTAGGTTTTGCCCCCTAGCATGATCTCCACAAAAGCCTTTATGCACTTCCTGCAAAATGGTTTTAGCCTCCTCGGGCAGAACACACCATAGGAGAGGCAATGAATGACCACATCTGTACAATATCCCATCTACTATCACATACTGCGGAGCTTGATATAGTATTTTTCTTGCATCCTTTCTATCCTCAGGAAACCTTCCTATTGTGAGGTATTCCATTATGGGGGTCATCCAGGTTGGTCTTGTGTCGATCATCTCGACCTGTACTATTTTTTCTATCACGTTCGGGCTCTCCAAGAACTCGACTGGCACTACATTCAAGGTCTCAGCTTTCCAAAGCATCAGCATTAGAATTCTGCTCGTGAGGTATATGTTCAACAATACTGTACTCAAATTCGGATAGCTCCCCCTTCTCCTTAGCTAGGTAAGCCGCCATCTTGGTGCCTCGAGCTTGATACTCTCCCAACACCTAATTAACCACGAGCTGAAAATCACTATAGCACTGGATTGCCTTCGCTTTGAGCTCCTTCGCCACTCTCAGTCTAGCTTATAGGGCCTCATGTTCGGCTTCGTTGTTAGATGCTTCGAATTCGAATCTTAGAGTTGTATGGAATCGATGCCCTTCTGGGGAGATTAATATGATCCCAACTCCTGATCCATTCTCATTTGATGATCCATCTACGAATATTTTCCACAACTCTTGCATCGGTTCCTTCAAAAGCTCCTCTTGAAATCCGGTGCATTCAGCCACAAAATGAGCAAGGGCCTGACTTTTGATTGAGGTCCGTGGCATGTATAATATCTCGAACTGGCTGAGTTCAACTGCCCATTTTAAAAGATGTCTCGACGTTTCAGGTTTCTGTAACACCTGCCTTAAAGGTTGATCGGTCATGACGTTGATTGAATGGGACTGGAAATATGGCCGGAGCTTTCTGGAAGCCAATATCAGACAGAATGTCATCTTTTCTACCAGTGGATACCGTGATTCAACTTCGAGAAGTCTCTTGCTTATATAAGACACAGGTTTTTAGCACGGTCTTCTTCTTGAACTAACACGGCAGTGACTGCATTTTCTGTCATGACCAAATAAAGGAATAGAGGTTCTCCAAACATAGGCTTAGACAATACTAGGGACTCAGCCAAGTGCATTTTTAGGTCAAGGAATGCATGCTAGCACTCCTCAGTCCATTCAAATTTCTTATTTCCCAATAAATGGTTTTTGGATTTTTCTTAGAAGGAAGAAGGGTTTGGAAATGCAAAAGAGAGAAGATGCAGGAAGATTTCGAATGAAAGGTGGTGAATCCTAGAAATTGCCAACCTTATTTATACGTAAAAGGCATAAAACTATGTGGACTGTCCGATCAAACTAGTGCAAGATCCGAGGATAGTGTTTCGAAAGACAAAATGGCGACAAAAAGTTGGCCAGGCCAGTAATGTAATCCTTGAAACCCAAATAGACACCAATCGCTTCATTCCACGTGTCCAGTACGTAAGTAATGGGCAACCTAGATAATCGTGACAGAAGCTTAAAATTTCCTTCCATGTAAGTAAAAAAATGACGTCATAGAACACGAGCAGGGACTTGGGGGGCAAATGTACTTCCTAGAATTTAGCACGAGTCTTTTAGACAGCTCGGATATAGCTGGCTGGCCAAGAACTGTAATAGATGATCCGCACATTCATATTTCCTTTGTAAAGACAACGCGATTTCCCAGGTAAATGGCACGAGCTGATGTATACTAAGCGATAGGCACGAGCTGGAAACACTTATGAGGCATAGCATCCGAGACACGTACTGACGCTACACTCAACTTGGGGTATTCTAAAGATCTGTCATTTCCCTGGATCTTTATAAACCTTGATACGTTATATAAACATGCGTGGACAGGCATTACATGTCCACAAATCCCTAAAATCCCGGACACGTAATATAATCGTGCATGATCAGACATCACATGTCCGGTTATCCCTGAAGACCCATGATCAGTTTTACCTAATGATTAGACCATACCTTAATATAAATTGTAATATTCATCAATAGTGTGAGATAGGTCACGCAAGGGATTTGGATTCACGTGATGACCCCAATGCCTATCCAGGGAATTTCTCTATAAATACTAAGACCTTGGATAGGGAGAGGGGTAGTGGTTTTTCTCTGTAATGCAAAAACTCTGTCAAAATTTAGAGATAGATAAACAGTAATAATACAGACTCGTGGACTAGGGGGATTTTAACCTCTGAACCACGTAAAAAGGGGACGAGTGTTCTTGATATTTCGTTTCTAGGGTTTTTAAATACCATTTTCCTATTACATTTTACCATTAAGCACTAATCCATCCCAACTATTTTCATAATTCACTGTTGGCGAAAAACTGCGTCAACATCAATGGACTACTAGAGAAAACTCTGTAAATATAATTCTATAAATACTTAGAGTGCAATTCCATATTTATAGTGGAGTAATCATGGAATTAATAACTAAGATTATTAGATTAAAGAGTTTAATTAATAATTTGGTTTATTGAAGCTTCGTATTATAGGTCCATGGTCCACATATCACCTTTGTCCTACAGTGTCAAGGGTAAAGATGTCAAAAGAAAGATTTGTAAAGAAAAATGACTAAATTGCAAAGGAATTAATTTTCCAGGGCAAGGAAATAATTATGTGATAATTATGGGTAATTGATTAATTGTGAATTAATTAATTATTTAACTATATAGTAGGTTAATATTAATATTAATATTAATCTTGTTTGGATTAATAGAAAGAGAGAAATAATAAATACTTTATTTATAATATGATATTTATTTATTTAAATTAAAATTGATATTTTAAGATAAATTTAATTTTGAATTAACTAATATTTATGTTGGGATAAATATCTTGTCTTAAAAGTTGATTAAATAAACAAATGAGTAAATTGGGGCAACCCTAATAGGGTTGGGTGACGCACACTATATTGTACAGTGTGTGGTGCCTAACTCAGGGATTTTTATCCTTGGGATTTGAATTTTGAATTTCAAAAAATTTTGTTTAATCAATTATTTAATTATTCTTTTTAAATATGATTTAAATAAATAATTAAATGAAAATATCTAATCAGATTTTAATTTGAATTATATTTTAATTAAATAAAGATTATTTAATTAGATTAAATATATTTATAAGTCTGATAGTATGTAACTTTTAGAAGGGGCTTGATTATTATTTTGAATAATAAAAATACAGACTCTCTCTCTAAAGCAATAGTTTTCTCTAAACCTGAAAACTATTCTAAATCTTCTCTCTGCCAAAACTCTCTAGATCTCATGTGTTGAGTACATCTAGGGAGTCACATAAATCAACCTTTTGAATCATATGTGCCCACACACGTCCTTGTGTGTTTGAGGATTGGACTGAAAGATCAAGGTGTGAGATCTCAGAACACTGGATAGGAAGATCGTTGATTTATACAAAAATATTGAAGGACGCTTGATAAGCTACGAGAGGTAATCTCTGATCTATTTGTATGTGATTTAATATTTATATATGTGTATGATCCTGACTGGTATTAATATTTATTAAAATGAGCCCATATATTATGTTGCATACCTTTGATTTGATCATTTAATACCAACAACATCTCCCTCAAACCCATATTGCTAACATGATCTTTAAAAGACTTAGTAGACAAATTCTTAGTAAAAGGATCGACAAGGTTATCTTCTGAAGCTATCTTAAGAACACCTACACCTCCTATGTGATCAATATCCCTATTCAAGTGATATTTCCTTTAAATATGCTTTCCCCTCTAGTGAATTCTCGGTTCCTTCAAGTTAGCTACTGCCTCACTGTTGTCACAGTATAGGACAAGTGGCTTATTCATATCTGGAACAATTTTCAGATTGGAATAGAATCTTTTTAGCCACAAAGCCTCGTTATCTGCTTCACTAGTTGCTATGTACTCGACTTCAATGGAAGAATCTACGATACTAGTTTGTTTAATACTACGCCATACCACATCTCCTCCACCAAGTGTGAACTCTGATCCAGAAATTGATTTCTAACTATCTCTGTCTGATTGAAAATCAGTGTATCCAGTGGGGTTCAGGTCACCACCTAAATATACATGCATACACTCTCTAGTTTTTCAAAGATACTTGAGAATAATCTCTACTGCAATCCAATGACTCAATCCAAGATTTGATTGATAACGGTTGACTATCCCTACTGCATAACAAATGTCGGGACTTGTACACATCATGGTGTCCATTAGGCTGCCTATTGCAAAGGCATAGGGATATTGTCTCGTATCCTCTTCTTCTTGAGGTTTTTTAGGAGACTGCTCTTTAGAAAGGATAGTTCCATGACAGATTGACATATCACCCTTATTATAATTTTTCATACCAAGTCTCTCCAGTACCTTATCTATATAACTAGCTTGAGACAAAGCCAAAACATTGTTTTGACAATCCTGAAGGATCTTTATGCCTTGAACATAGTTTGCATCTCCCAAATCTTTCATTTGGAATTTCTTGGCTAGCCATTTCTTTACTTTTTTCACTGTTCTCGCGTCATTCTCAATCAATAGGATATCATCAACGTAAAGAACTAGGAATACCACGATGGCATCTTTGATTTATTTGTAGACACAAGGCTCATCAATGTTTTATTCAAAACCATACGTTTTGATTATGTCATCAAATCTCAGATTCTAAGATCTTGAAGCTTGTTTGAGTCGATAAATGGACCTAAGAAGCTTGCAAACTTTTTTCTCTTGACCTTATATTATGAACCCTTCTGATTGAGACATATAAATGGTTTCGTCAAGATAGCCATTCAGAAAAATTGTCTTGACATCCATTTGTCATATCTCATAATCCATGCAAGCAGTTATGGACAAGAGTATGCATATGGATTTAAGCATGGATACAGGAGAAGGCGTGGATTATGAAGAAACATTTTCTCATGTATCCATGCTTAAGTCCATACACATACTCTTGTCCATACGTTTTCTCCTGGACTCTTGTATAGAAATGTCTTTTGGTCATCTTTCCTTCCAGACAGGATTCACAGACAGTTAATTCTCTTGAAGGTCCTTCCTTTGATAGTCTGTTAATTCACTATCATAATCATTTTTTAGATCTTTAATAGATCTTGGGTTTGCGAATTTAAACATTTCAGAGTTGTATATAGATCGCTCTTTTGCCTTAAGTTTATACAACCCATCATTGCATTTTGCATGACATATTTCAATACTAGATCTTGAGATAACATTCGAATTATTATTGAAAGAAATATCAAAATATTGTTCATGAAACATTGAAATAATAAAGTTCCCAATTCATAATCACATTACTAATCATAAACTAAAATTTTCTAAGACATTAGTTTTCTTGTTCTAAATAGAAATCTAAAATTTCTAAAACAAGAACAGACTAAAAAAGTTTAAATTTTTTATAACAAAATTAAAATTCCAAATAAAACTAAAATCATGATCCATCTCTATCTAGCATCTGGCGCACAGTTAACCTCTTTGTGGAATGATTCTTCACCTGCGATGAAGAACAAAAATATAGTCAGTGGCTCGTGTGAGTACAATAATCACCAGAAAAAATATATGTAAATCATATTTACCTTCGTTTCTTTCAAACGATTAGACATAGCAGTTTCTTCAGCTTCGTCTATAATCAAGTGTCATATATCATAGGCATTCTCAATATGTATATATTTTCTTATCATTTTGTCAGGCACGCTATAAAGCCATCAATAACGAGCCAAATGATTGGACTTACTCCAATCACTATATTTTTCATGGTCTTCATAGCCATGTGAAAAAAGATGGAATTGATGGGGGCTCTTCAACAACTGCATTCATTAACTTTTTAGTTTTGAGAACGATCATCATTCCCGAAAACTAACAATGCATGTCATTTAGATCAAACGTGAGAGTTTCGAGGAAGATATCAAGGGTATGTATGGGAGATGGCATGATTGGTGAATAAATAAACAATATCACAAAATGAATTTAGCATATATTATGAATATCAACAATTTTTGGAATAGTAAATATGATGCATGAATGCAACAAATTTAAATAACACATAAAAATATTATTACTAATTCCGTGATAAATTAATTTAAAAATTAATGGACCAACCTTAGGGTAGGTCAGACTAATTTTAAATTAATTTTGAGACACTTCTCAAATTCATAAGTGAAAACTTAAAATCAACTATTTTCTCTTTTGACTTATGAGCAACCGCTAGTTTGGTAAAGATTAACTAGTCTGCTCGAAAGCCTAGTTAAACTTTGTGAGTGTAACACATTATTTTATATTAATAACTTAACTCAAGAGTGTGCCTTCGGATCAGTCAAACTTGAAATACATCAGCACTCCTATTCTATATAGAAGTTAACCTTAAATAATAACACAGAAAGAAACCTTCCTTAGGGGGATGCAAACAAAGGAGCTTCGAGGTCCATTCAATGAAACATTGGTGTTAACTAATAATGAAGACCATAGAAGTTATTGTTATTACCCTTTCTCCCGCTCACTATTTTAGAATATGTGTTTCCTCAAAACATCCTATGCTTTTTAATTAATTAAATTAGTCAAATTAATTTATCAAATGATATTCTAATAATTACTAATCTCAATAAGCATTTAAATCATTAAACAAGATTTAATCATCTTACGAAATAGGCTCTTAAACTACCTAGTCAATAAATGCTCTTATTGTTAAGAATATCATTTACCTATCTAATAAAATTAATTATCAAATAGGTCTTGAAATTAACAATTAAAATCAATTAACCGTTTTGTTCTAGATTAATTATATGACTCATTTAATGCATATAATCAAAGAGGACTTTCCTAACTCAAACATGTTTATAGTTGATATGAGATGTTTGCTTGAATTAGATATACTTTGTGGGTAATATGAATGACATGTGTTGACGGTGAGAAATCGTTAACGAAGTTAAGTTAGAAAAATTAAAGTATATAACTTAAAGATGAAAAACTTCACAAATCTAATAAGAAACTTAAAGAATAGTTGCAGAAAGAAAATGGAGAAAGGAACTTGTATTTCTCTTGGTATGATGCTACAATGTTTTTTCCAACCCCTTTCAATGTTGAAGAGGGGTTCCCTTTATAGTGAGCTCTAATGGCCCCTGATACATTGTGGTCCTGGGGACCAAATCAAACACAAGTACATTGTCAGGAGAGTAGCTTCAAGTGTAGTGGTGTCGGCTCCAGTACATGGTCAAAGTCTGTGGGAGCTCCTCCTTTACTTATTTGGTACGAGTGTCAGAGGAGTGGCACCAGGCATAGTGGTGCAGGTCGTTGTGGCATCGACTCTGACATATGGTCAGAGATAGGCAGGCCATGTCACCTCTCTTAGTACTCCCACTACTTGTTTGGCCTGGGTATTCAGATCAGACATACGGGGTCTTAAAGGTCGTACCCCGTACAAGCTTCGTACTTGTACGATCTTTCTAAATTATACTTGGGTTTTTACCTCTAAATGTTGGAGTCTCCGTAGGTCTTCATAGGAGACACCATCTTGAGATGTGGTGTGCAAGAAACCTGGTACATGTAGGGGTCGTGGCGCGAGACTGGGCCCTTGGAGCAAGACGGTGCCTTGGCGCGAGGTGCCCAAAGCACCTCCAGGCCACCCATGAGACGTGAGTGATAGGCGCGCGAGGCGAGATAGGTCTCGCGAGGACCTTGGCGCGAGACACCCGAAGCACCTCTGGGCCACCCATGAGATGTGAGTGATAAGCATGCGAGATGCTCCTTCTTGCGATGGGCGAGCCCATCTGGGCAGGCACGAGGCACACGAGATGCTCTTCCTTGCGAGGCGAGGCCATTTGGGCAGGAACGAGGCACGCAAGACGCTTCTCCTTGCGAAGCGTGAGGCCAGGTGCTTGGGGACCACGAGACGCAGGCCTGGGCAAGGCGTGCCCTGCTGCACGAGGCCCTTTCCGCGGCAGTGACCCAAATGCTTAAGGGGGTCGCGAGACCTTCGGTTTGGCTGGATACGCGAGGCGTGGCCAGGCCATCTCTCGCGAGGTCCCTAGGGACCCGGCTGCCTCTGCAAGATGCTTGCATTCTTGCACTGTGGACCTAGGTGCGCGTGGCGAGGGCATAATGGCCTCGTGGAGGGTGGAGGTGACGGCCTCGCTAAGGTGCATGAGGGCCTCGCGTGGCACACCTCTTGGGCTCGTGAGGCGCAAGACGGGGGTCCCGTGTGGCACACCTGCTAAGGCTTCACTCGGCAAGGCTTCCCAATACACACCTAGGGGCTTAGGCACAAGTATGTCCTTAGGCATTTATGGGACCTTAGCATGTGCTTTGGATCTTTTACAAGCATGGAATTTTGAGTGTTCACACTTGCCCCCAGTCTAGGAGAGGACCTTTAGGTGCTCTGGTAGAGTCTTCTCTCAGGTTATTAGAAATAGGCCTCAAAAGCATAGGTGGTGTTTGTGATGATCCTTGTTATTACTTTGAGAGTGAATGTGAGCCTATTATTTGGCCTCGTAGATCCCAATGTGGGTGTTTGGCCCCATTTTTGACCATAGATCAAACATTGGACTTGATGGCTAAGATGAGCCTGTGGCTCCTATAAATAGTCCTTCATGTCTAGCCTATCCTTCACACTTTATCTCTTTGGCTTAATGGTTTTGGAATCCTTACTCCTTTCAAGAGGTAAGGGGTTCAATTCCTCACCACCTCACTTTTGTTATCCCCTTTTTTTGTATTTATATATTTTTTTATTATTTGTGTCATTTCTTTTATGCCCATATTCATGTAGGTGCTTGGGGACTAAAACATCCTTTTCCTTTGTTTTTGCAGACGCGTACTTTTGACCCTCTGCTTCTCTTCGACCGTGACGGTGCTTTTGACCCTCGGCCTCCTTTATTTGTGTCATTTCTTTTATGCCCATATTCAAGTGTGAACGCCTCGCAGGGAAGAGCGTCTCGCGTGCCTCGTGCCTGCCCAAATGGCCCCGCGCCTCACAAGGATGAGCGTCTCGCGTGCCTCATGCCTGCCCAAATGGCCTCGCGCCTCGCAAGGAGGAGCATCTCGCATGCCTCATGCCTGCCTAGATGGCCTCACACCTAGCAAGAAGGAGCGTCTCGCGCGCCTATCACTCACGTCTCGTGGGTGGCCCTGAGGTGCTTCGGGTGTCTCGCACCAAGGGCCTCGCGAGACCCATCTCGCACGCCTATCACTCACGTATCGTGGGTGGCCTTGAGGTGCTTCGGGTGCCTCACACCAAGGGCCCCGTCTCACGCCACGACCCCTACATGTACCAGGTGTCTCGCACACTACATCTCAAGATGGTGTCTCCTATGAAGACCTACGGAGACTCCAACATTTAGAGGTAAAAACCCATGTTGTTATCCCAAAAATCAGAGGTGAATGACATGGCAGGCATTAAATACACGTGGCTGATATCTGGCAGAATCTATAATCAACTATCGACCAGGAAGGCAACTACTCACACGATAAACTTTTTCCTACGACCAGACTGGTCGTACGCACGCTATACACGGAAGAAATCTTAGGCAGTTATGGTAGTATCTGAAATTATCTCCCATGATTTCCTGAGCATTCGACTATTTAGGAAATCATATCTGTAACAAATTAATGTAAATCCTCCTTGAGCCTATAAATAAAGAAGGAAGGCTCAAAAGAAAGGGATCCTTTTCTTCTTTCTTGCTTTCAGATCACTAGAAATTAGAGTTATCTGATTAAATACATTGTATTATTCCTAAGAGGTGGTTGAAACTCATTGAACCCTAGTTCTTTGATCACTCCTCTGAGTCTTACATCAATAACAATTCAAGTGGGCGTAGGTTATTACCAGATTCTGGGGCCGAACCACTATAAACCCTTGCGTTCTTTATAATTTCGTCATCACATTCTTTCCAACATTTTTGTCCACATCAAGCATATTTGACTCCGTGTCAGTTGGCCAAATTCAGGGTCAACATTCTGGTGCTTTCATTGAGAGATAGATATAGCATCGTTGAGAAAACCAATGGCAAAAACTACCAGGAAAATTGGATAGGTGGCCGGCGCTGCACCATCTAACCCGCCTCCTCCTCCTCCTCCAAACGTGGCTGAAGATGAGTCGCATTTGGAATTTGATGAGGAAGAAATGGACGACGCGACGCTGAAGAGTACCCTAGGGGCATTGCATGAGGAGCTGGCCAATCTGAGGGCCAGCCAGGAAAGTGCCGCCAAAATCATGGCGCAGCAGCAGTAGGAAATTGAGCGGCAGCGCCTGGAGCTGAGTGAAAGGCAGGCGGAGATGGACCGTCGCCAGAGGGAGGCCATGGCAGCCCTCGAGGCAGCCTTACAATTGGCTAGGAATCAGGCTGTACCTGCCTCGCAGCCTGATCAACCCGCGAATGGGCCACCCCAGAGGGGTCCCAATCCTTGCCCGCCTATCCAACCCTCGAGCCCACAAAGGCCCGAGTAGCCACCGGCGCCTCAAGACGATGTCCCGCTAGGGGACCCTGAAGCACAGCCTCCATTCCAAACTGGTCGCGGCAATCCCCCACAGCAGAGGCAGAATAGGACCGGGCAGCAGCCCCGCAATCCTAGACGCCATAAGGGGGACGACCCTAATCTTCCGAGCAGAGGACAGCATCCTCTTGGCAACAAGAGGAGCTCAGAGTTAGGTTCTGCAGTCCGAGGCCCCCCACGGCATGAAAATGCACGGGGACCTAACGAGCAACGCAGACCACCCTCTAACGCTCGGGAGGTTCCAGCCCGGGAAGGCAACCGAGGGAACAGTCGATCCCACCATAGCCAATCAAGATTCAGAGATGGCCATGGTTATAATGAGGCCGACTCAGGCAGAGGGAATGTCGGTCGGAGAAATGAAGAAAGAGGTGGAGGCAGGAGCCAGCTACCTCAGGATGACCAGCCTGACAGACGGGACGCTGGGGGGCAGCCCAAACAAAATAACGTCTTCAACCGGCTCGGAGCTAGCGAGCAGCGGAGGAGAGATGAGGACTTGAGAGATGTACTCAATGATCGCCGCGAGCGGCACGGCGAGTACGTCCCCCCAGCACCAGAGGCCACTGCGATTCCTGGCGCTTTGCAAGCCCAGATAGATGCCCTCAACCAGGCAGTGTAGCAGCTGGTCGGGGGAAGAGCATCTTATATCGACCACGATAGGAGAAAAGGCACTCCTTTCGTCCAAAGGATAGGAATGGCAGAAAATCCTAGCAAGTTTAAGATGCCTACACTTCCGAACTTTGACGGGTATGGTGACCCGGTATCTCACGTCAACAAATTTGAGATACAAATGGACATTCAGAAAGTGTCCGAAGACGCTCGGTGCAGGATCTTCCCTGCAACACTTTCTGATGCCGCACAGGAGTGGTTTTTCAAATTCCCTCCTACAAGTATAGTTTCCTGGGAAATGTTCGTGAAAGAATTTTATGGACAGTTCTAAACGGGTCGTGTGCACCCGACTGAGGCAAATCAGCTGGTCGAAATACGCCAGCAAGACGGAGAGCCACTGAAGGATTACATCCAGCGCTTTATGCGAGCAGCGGCTGGGGCGAAAATAATGGGAGACGATGGCAAGATGATGGCCATTACTGCAGGAGTTAAGCGTCGCACGCCTCTCTGGGATAGCCTCAGAAAACATGGGGTCAGAACCACCCAGGAATTTTTGGATCGAGCTGATCGATATATCAAGCTCGAAGATGCCATCACCAATGAAGGAAAGCCCCCAAGCAAGGGCAAGGGGACTGCCAAGCCCGCCAAAGCCGCCAATGGGTCCAAACCCAACGACAACGGCAAAGGCAACGGGAACAGCAACGGCAATGGCAAGAATGGGGGCAAACGGCCACACAATGAGCCTTCCACCTCTGACAATAAATGAGCCAAAGGTAACCGTTATGAACCTCGGTTCACTAACTATACTGCCCTAGTTGAGTCTCGGGGAGAGGTTTATCAGGCCACGAGTTCCAGTGTGCCTTATAAAAAGCCCGCTCCCATTCAAAAGGATATTTTGAGAAGAGACACTACCAAGTTCTGTCGTTATCATAACGACTACGGACATGATACCAACGAATGCAACCAGCTGAAGGTTAGATCGAGTTCATTATTAGACAAGGACACTTGAGAAGATATATACGGGCCTCAAGAAATTCCCAACGAGAACCTCCAGGCGGCAACGAGCAAGCGCCCACACGCCAACGCTCACCACCTTTGCAGTCTGACCCTGTGACTGGCACATTGTTAACCATCTGTGGAGGCCCGCACCTCGCGGGAAATAGCGGAAAGGCCAGAGAACGATATGCTCGGACTCTGTGCCATGACCAGGACATCGAGATGATGACTGTGGATGACCGAACTCCAAAAAAGGCTCGGTCAGAAGAAGGCGAAATAACTTTCTCTGATAGCGATGCCCAACATGTCCAGTTCCCATATTCCGATCCGCTGGTCGTGGATATTCAGATGGCCAACATGATGGTGAAGAGAGTGCTAGTTGATACAGGAAGTTCGGTGAACATCCTGTATAAGTCTTCGCTGGAACGCATGAAGTTGTCCGTTAAGGACCTGGAGCCCTGCAACCAAACAATATACGGCTTCTCTGGTGAGGGACTCGCCCCCGCAGGGTCAATCAGACTACCAGTGACAGTAGGTACAACGCCTGCTACCAGGACATTACTCGCTACTTTCATAGTAGTCGATTGTCCTTCGGCGTATAATGCTGTCATTGGGAGGCCTATACTGGTTGATCTACGGGCCGTCACCTCTATATGGCACTTAGCCATGAAATTCCTGAAAGACGCAGGGGTAGGACGCGTGTTGGGAAACCAGAGGGAGGCTAGGGAGTGCTGCAATGCCTCAGTCACGAAGGCGAAGAAGGGAACGTCAAAAAGCACTCCCTCTGATAGGTTGCAGATGGCAATTGATACACAAACCCAATCCGGGGATGAAGTCACCAAATAGGGTGTTTCCCAAAGTGAGGATAGAGATTTAGATCCTCGCTTTGGGGATTTTGAGGAAAATGTTGGACCCGTCGAGGACCTGGAAGAGGTCCAACTTGACGAGAAGGACCCGACCAGAGTCGTGAAGGTCAGGAAAAACTTAGAACCCACTACGAAACATGCACTGGTGGAGTTTTTGCGGAAGAACTAGGAAGTCTTTGCCTGGTCGCACAAAGACATGGCTGGGATAGATCCTGTAGTCATAAGCCATGTCCTGAACATAGACAAGAGTTTTCCACCTGTGCAACAGAAAAGAAGGCTGCTCGATAAGGATCGGTCGAGAGCCTTAAAAGAAGAAGTGGAGAGATTAAAGGAGAATGGGTTCATCAGGGTGGCATTTTGATTTAGTTTCATCTGGTACTTGTTCAATACATTAAAACATTCTTGTAGATCCTTCACATGTCCTTCTGCCTTTTTAGACTTTACCAGCATGTCGTCCACGTACACCTCCATGTTTACTCCGATCAAATCTCTAAAATGTGGTTAACTAACCGCTAGTAAGTCGCACCTGCATTTTTCAATCCAAAGGGCATTACTTTATAACAGTATAAGCTCGTATCGTACTGCAGGACACGAGATCCTCTCTTTCATGGATGCATACTCGGGCTACAATCAGATCAGCATGCATCCCCCTGACGAGGATCACACCAGCTTTCGGACCGATACAGGCTTATACTGTTATAAAGTAATGCCCTTCGGACTGAAAAACGCAGGTGCAACTTACCAGCGGTTAGTCAACCACATGTTTAAAGAAATGATCAGAGTAAACATGGAGGTGTTCATGGACGACATGCTGGTAAAGTCGAAAAAAATGGAAGGACATGTGAAGGATTTGCAAGAGTGTTTCGATGTATTGAACAAGTACCAGATGAAACTAAATCCTCTCAAATGTTCCTTTGGAGTTGGATCAAGGAAGATTTTGGGGTTCATTGTTAATTCAAGAGGAATCAAGGCCAACCCCGACAATATAAAATCCCTGATCGACATGAAATCGCCAGAGAAAATTAAAGACGTATTAAGTTTAACTGGGAGGATTGCAGCCCTAAGCAGATTTATTTCAAAATCAACGGATAAGTGTGTCCCTTTCTTCAATCTACTTAGGGGCAATAAGAAATTTGAATGGACAGGAGACTGCAAGCAAGTTTTTCAGGCCTTGAAAGCCCATATGGCATAACCTCCTATTTTATCAAAACCTATCGAAGGAGAAACTTTGTTCATCTATCTGGCAATCACTGAAGTTGCTGCTAGTGCAGTGCTAGTATGAGAGGAAGAAGGCGTACAAAAGGCAGTTTACTATGTAAGCAAAAGGCTAATTGGAGCAGAACTGAGGTATCCTCCCATCAAGAGGTTAGCATACTGTTTAATCTTGGCCTCAAGGAAGCTACGTCCTTATTTCCAAGCCCATCCTATTAAAGTTTTAATTGACCAGCCCCTTCGGCAAGTCCTCCAAAAACCGGAGGCGGCTGGACGTTTATTAAAATGGGCAGTCGAACTGGGGCAGTTCGATATTACGTATTCACCATGAGTAGCAGTAAAAGGACAAGTCTTGGCTGATCTTATTGCAGAGTTCACCGAACTCCCGGACAGCGAGCAGTGCGAAAAACCTAGTGCGCCTGAGCTTCAGGACGAAGCTCCTTCGTGGAAGTTATTCATCGACGGGTCGTCAAACTAATCTCACGCAGGAGCAGGAGTGATTTTGATAATTCCAGAGGGGCATCAATTTCACTGCGCCATTAGGTTCGACTTCATAGCATCAAATAATGAAGCCGAATACGAAGCACTCCTCGCTGGATTAAGAATGGCGAAAGACATGAGTATAAAGGTGCTGGATATTTACAGTGATTCACAGCTGGTAGTGAATCAAGTTCTAGGGGAATATCAAGCACGAGGCCTAAAAATGGTGGCCTACTTGAACAAAACTAAAGATCTATTGGCCCAGTTCAAGAAGTTTACCCTCCAGCAAATACCCCGGGATCAGAATTCGAACGCAGATGCCTTAGCCAAACTCGCGAGCGCGAAAGATGCTGATACTTTGAACATTGTGCCAATAGAAAGATTGAGTGAGCCAAGCATACGAGCAATTGAAGCCAGTATGGAAATCCGAATGGAAGATACATGGATGGCGCCTTACTTGGAGTATCTGACAAATGGTGTACTACCAGCAGATAAAAACAAGGCCAGAACTCTTCAAAGATAGGCTGCTAGGTATATACTGGTCGATAACGTTCTATACCGAAGGGGATATTCCATGCCACTGCTCAGATGTATTACACCAGAGAAAGCTAAGGAACTAATGAAGGAAGTACATGAGGGCTTCTGTGGGGATCACACTAGGGGGCAAAGTTTGGCGAAAAAGATTCTAAGGTAAGGCTATTTCTGGCCGACTATGAACGAAGATTCAATGGATTTTGTGCGAAAGTGCGATAAGTGTCAAAGATTTTCAAAAATCCCACGAGCAGCTCCAAATGAATTAAAACAGATGCAGAGTCCTTGGCCTTTTGCAGTATGGGGAATAGACTTGATTGGATCCCTGCCAACGGGAAAAGGCGGAGTGAAGTACGCAGTTGTAGCAGTTGACTACTTCACCAAATGGGCCGAAGCTGAACCACTCGCTACCATAACGACCAAGAAATTTCTTGACTTTGTCATCAAGAACATTGTTTGCCGATATGGTTTGCCTCGAAAAATCGTCTCAGACAACGGCACCCAATTTGACAGTGATCTATTCACCGAATTCTGCGAAAGACATGGGATTATCAAAAGCTTTTCTTCAGTTGCTCATCCACAAGCGAACGGGCAGGTCGAAGCAGTGAATAAAATGCTCAAGGACACCCTGAAGAAAAGACTTGAAGACGCTAAAGGAGCATGGCCAGAACAGCTGCCTGAAGTACTCTGGTCGTATAGAACTTCTCATCGAACAGCTACAGGTCACACTCCGTTTTCCTTAGCATACGGGTATGAAGCTATGTTGCCCGTCGAATTAGATCCCCCCTCACATCGACGCATCACATACGACCAGGGCCAGAATAGCCAACTAATGATGGAATCCCTAGACTCAATTGAAGAGATACGAGAAAGAGCCCAACTTCGAGTTGCTGTGTACCAGAAAAAGGTCGCCCGGTATTTTAACTCAAAAGTTAAAGAAAGAAAATTCAACGTCGGAGATCTAGTGCTACGACGAGTTTTCTTGAGCACCCGCGACCCCACTGCTGGAGTACTTGGACCAAACTGGGAAGGACCTTACCAGATTGAAGAAGTCCTTCATCCGGGCACCTATAAACTTGCACACTTAAATGGAGATCTTGTTCCACGCTATTGGAACGGCGAACACCTGTGCAAGTACTACCAATAAACAGTCCTTTTTAAAGGGCTGGCTTGTATTAATTTTTACTTTTTACAAGTCTCGAAAAAGGGTTAGCCACATTGTATGGCTAATCGCTTATAAGTGTAAGATCTTTTCTAAGATGACTCGTAAAGACATGATTAGTCCATTTTTAATACGAGATTATAAGGGACTGTGCGCAGCCAGTCATTCTTGCCAACCTTTGTAAATTTATTTTACAAGTATTTGTTCATTACGTGTGTTGTTTTGCTGTATTATAAGTTTTACGTTTCCTATCGAGCAGTTATGTTCGCACAGGCCGTGGTCAAGGCAAGTGACCAAGGACCTAAAGCTCCTCGATCACTTGGGGGGCATATAAGGTACATCGATAGCAAAGCATACCAAGGGGTATGTAAACACATGAAAAAAATAAGTGAAAGCATGCTACAGTACTTAGAGCATTTTTCAAAATTTATGTTTTGTTAAATCAAACCAGAGTACTATGCTAAGTTCGGTCATGCGAACAGGTATTATAATATAAGAAACATTATAATATCTATAAGGCAATCGTTTACACCGCGAGCATTAGTGATCGAATGTAAATATGAAATTAAAAGGAAAAAGCCTTTACACCGCGAGAAGTATTGCTCGGATGTAATTGTTCAAGTGTAAGTGAAAAAGTTGCCCTCGCAGCAATAAGAGTAAATTGTCTTTACAAATAGACCCGTGGGCCATAAAAGCTGAATAAAAAAATAAAAAAAAATTACTGGGGAGCAGGAGGATCTTCTGGATTAGGAGCGCCCTGATTAGCCGGAGGACCAGCTGCAGCATCAGCAGCAGGGGTTTTGGCCTTGGCGCTCTCCTCTGCCTCCAACCGAGCAGCGCACTACGCCATCAGCGTCCTTTGCAATCGCTCGGAGAGATAGTTAATGTTGGCCTCCCGGTTATGCTTCCAGAAGTCGTAGAAACAGAGGAAGGTGGCTTCCTTGTACTTCTTCAAAGTTTTGGCCCCATCCTTCTCTAGCTCCTGCACTCGCCGCTCGAGCTCTCGCACCCGTTCTTCAAGCTTCTTCGCCTCATCCCTGCTGGTGGCCAGATCGAGTTTGAGCTATTTACACTCTTGGGTGATAAGTACAGAAATTTCCCTCCATTTGTGCTGCTCCTTGTTGGATTTCTTCAAGGCCCCTTGGCTTTCCTGAAGCTCCTGGGTGATAGTGGCTTAGTCCTCGCATAGCTATTCATTCAGCTTGGACAGCTCCTTGTTTTCCTCTAGCAGCTTTTTCTTCTCATCCTCAAGTGCTTGCTTAGCCTGAGCAAGCCTGGATTCGAAGTTCTGTCCGCGAGAAACCAACGCCCCAGCATGGCGCCAGCCAGCAGTTAAAGACAGCAGTCCCTGAAAACAAAAAATGAAAAAGTAAGGAAAAGAAGCCATACATAAATGATGAAACAGCAGAAGATGACTTACGCTGACTATCTCATTCAACCCTCTGTTGATGATTTGGTCGACCTCCATTGAGGCAGTTTCGTTGATGGCGTCCTGGCTACATCTGTGCTTCGAGAGCTTGTATATTATCTCCCTGGCCGACCCGACCACGAGGCTAGACAGGGATCCCTTGGACAGGTTGTCCAAAGTCTCTTTGCCAGCAGCCCTAGAAGAGGGTTGTGGATTCTCCGGCATGGGCGTCGACTGTTCGGTGGGAGGCGGAGGTGTCATGTTTTCCTTAGAAGGGACGGCGGCGGGAGTATCTTCTGTTCGAGCCTTCTTTGTAGGGGCCTTGCTGCTTTCCCCTCGAGCCCTTTTGCTGTCCTTCTTCGGGACAGAAGAGGCAGCAGCAGCTTGGTAATGCTCGAAGAAGTCCTCAGAGTCCATACCTGCACAAAGGAAAACAATTTGAACAGTGAGATTAAAGAGTCACGGGAAACAGAGATCAAAGTAAAAGGATTACAAGTAGAGTACTCGAGCTACACCTACTGGTCGTAACATTCTACTGAACTACCTAGTTCCTGGAAGAAATCTGAGTTTAAAGAAGGGGCGTTCCTAAAGTTGCCATCCCCATCAAATAGATGAGAAGGAATTGGAAAATTATTCAAAAACAAGAATGATGTACCGTTTACATCCGACGAGTCATCAGATAGTTCGGTAGGCTCGGCAGACTTTTATTTCCCCTTGCCCTTGGGGACCGAAGATTCTGCTGCTTGGTGGGGAACAGCAGGTTCCCTGATCGTAACCCCAGTTGGCCTCCTCCATGGAGGGGGTGCTTGAGGTTGCTGCTTGGGTTCCTGCTCAGGTTCTGCATCGGTGTGGACACCACCCGTCGTGGGTTCGTTAGTCGTAGGTTGGGAGCCCCAAAGGCCAGCCAGCCTAAGGTTAGCCTCATTAATTAAGTTCTTTAAACTCTTAGCAACATTTGGCATGCTGGCTAAGAGTGCTGCCCTTGACTCCATTCCTGGAGTGGGGGTCGTTCGTAACCATGGGCCAGGAACACAATGGAACAGCGAAATATTATGATGAGAAAGGATTAAAATACGGAAACCACTGGTGAAGGATTTTTTTTACCTCCTCGAGTGAAGGCCAGATTGTCTGCGGCGATGTCGGGCGTAAGGAAGTACTCCTTATGGTACTTCCCCACGTTGGAGATGTGAGTGGTGTCGGACAGAAAGGTGCGCCTGGTCTCCTGTTGGCAGATGTGGAAGAACCCGATACCATCAATGTTGGGGTTGGACTTGAGGTCGAATAGAAAATTGACCTCATGTGGAGAAGGAGCTGGCCATTTTCTGAGCTTGTAGAGGATATAGAGGGAGGGCAGCATCCTATACCCATTCGGGGTGATTTGAAAAGGGGCCACCCCAAAGTAGTTTGCCACCCCTTGAAAGAATGAATGAAGAGGCAGGGTGGCAACTGCCTCGATGTGGTATCTTGACCAGGCGCCGTAAGCCCCTCCTGGCAGGTTGGCTCGCTGGTCGATGGAAGGTCTGACCAGGGTCACCCCCGTTAGATTGTATTTATTTAAGTAGTTGGCGATCATACGAAGCGTCACCGAACTAGGGGGGACGACGTGCCACTTGACAGCCAGCTGATCAGCATGGCGAGGACGGGCATGCCTCTGGACATCGGTCTCAGGGGCGAATTCACCTCGACCACTGGTCGAGGGAGCATCAGCAGAAGGCTGACTTGGAGAGTTAGGGGTTCGTCTTTTTCGGGCTATGGTTTTTATTCTGGCCATTTTCTGATTGGGAACTGGTGGACAATTTGGGCTAGGACGAGAAAAGGGGATTTCTGGGATCAACGTAGATGGATTCTCTTCGCCTTCGAGCAGTTGGGCCAAGAGATCGTCTTCAATAGGTCTTTCTCCTCCCCAAGGGTCTTGCATATGAACTGCAAACAGACAATGGAGGAGATAAGACACAATCCGCAAAGTAGTGTGGGAGATTGGGATAACGTTGCTCTTGTCTAAATAACCAGCAGCATCCTAATCCTACGCTAAGTTCAACGTGGGTAGTTTGAAAAATGGATGAAAACAAAAAGGGAAGTAAACTGTTTTCTGAAAGAGCACTTTTTCGACTCCTAAGGGGCGGGAAAAAAATTCGGTTTTTTCACCTGGCTTAAAGGTTGAATCTTTCGTCAACCTAACGTCCCAAACCAGTGATCCTAACTATCAAACTAAAGTCCTAACCTATACAGATCATAAAGACGCACTCTTACCAAGCAATGGGCGGTTTATACCAAAAAACCCTTAAAACCCTACTCAAGATCACAGAAGTCGCAGAGCATAAAAATGGCATGCATGGCGTAATGGAAAGCTTAAAGAACGAAATTCTTACCTGGGCGAAGATGGAGGTTCGGAAGAAGGCGAAAAATTCGAGTCAGAAGACCTTCGACTAGACGTTAGACTGGTTTTGAAGCTCTATATTCTGGTGCAAGTTCTTGAAAATATTGGCAAAGATGGTGAGTAAAAATTTCTTAAAGGGGAAGAAAAGCCTACTTATAGGGATCGAAGGTATGGCCAAAAAGCAGTAATCATCACTTCCCACTTTTGAAACGTGGGGAAATGTATAAGTCGTCGAATTGACTTTTTGGAAACTGAAAAGGCTTGATTAGACATAATTATGTCACGATTTTAAAAAATGCACGGGGATTTTGACAGACATCATGGGGATGTGAATGGTTGTTCCCTTAAGTTTCTTTATTGCTGGTCGCACTAAACAAACTTGGGGGGCAAATGTTATCCCGAAAATCAGAGGTGAATGACATGGCAGGCATTAAATACACGTGGCTGACATCTGGCAGAATCTATAATCAACTATCGACCAGGAAGACAACTACTCACACGATAAACTTTTTCCTACGACCAGGCTGGTCGTACGCATGCTATACACGGAAGAAATCTTAGGCAGTTATGGTAGTATCCGAAATTATCTCCCATGATTTCCTGAGTATCCGACTATTTAGGAAATCATATCTATAACAAATTAATGTAAATCCTCCTTGAGCCTATAAATAAAGAAGGAGGGCTCAAAGGAAAGGGATCCTTTTCTTCTTTCTTGCTTTCAGATCACTAGAAATTAGAGTTATCTGATTAAATACATTGTATTATTCCTAAGAGGTGGTTGAAACTAATTGAACCCTAGTTCTTTGATCACTCCTCTGAGTCTTACATCAATAACAATTCAAGTGGACGTAGGTTATTACCAGATTCTAGGGCCGAACCACTATAAACCCTTGCGTTCTTTATAATTTCATCATCACATTCTTTCCAACGTGTTTGTCCACATCAAGCATATTTGACTCCGTGTCAGTTGGCCAAATTCAAGGTCAACACATGTATAATTCAGAAAGATCGTACAGTACGAAGCTTGTATAGGGTACGACCTTTAGGACCCCGTATGTCTGATCTGAATACCCTGGCCAGACAAGTAGTGGGAGTACTAGGAGAGGTGACATGGCTTGCCTGTCTCTGACCATATATCAGAGCCGACACCACAACCACCTACACCACTACATCTGGTGCCACTCCTCTGACACTCGTACCAAATAATTAGTGGAGGTGCTCCCACAAACTCTAATCATGTACTGGAGCTGACACCACTACACCTGAAACCACTCTCCTGACAATGTACTTGTGTACGATCTGCTCCCCAGGACCACAATGTATCAGGGGCCATTAGAGCCCACTATAAAGGGAACCCCTCTTCAACATTGAAAGGGATTGGCAAAAACATTGTAGCATCATACCACGAGAAATACAAGTTTCTTTCTCCATTTTCTTTCTGCAACTATTCTTTAAGTTTCTTATTAGATTCATGAAGTTTTTCATCTTTAAGTTATATACTTTAATTTTTCTAACTTAACTCCGTTGACGAGTTCTCATCGTCAATAGTTTGGCACCGTCTGTAGGAAGAAGAAGTATCAAGCCACTGTTCTTCCATTGATTCTGGCAGGAAAAAAATGCCAAGACGCTCTAAGAGACTTAGAGAGCCACAAGAGATGGAGGTCCACCTTGATGGAGATCAGCTGAAAGCCTCCATGAAGAATCCTCCTCCACCCAAAGATGTGGAGGCCCCAAAGGAACCTGAGGTTCACGTAGATGAGAGGGAGGCCTCATCCCCGGCCATCCCACCTGATGAGAATCGTCCAAGGTCAACAACTGCCCCTGCATGAGATGTCGGCGAGTTCCCGCCCCCAAGGCCGCCGCAAGTGCCGACCTCCGGCCAGCAAGACCCAGGCCCATTGACACGCAGACTTGACAAGCATCCCAGGGTCCATTTGGTGAGCTCGAGTTCTACATCTCGATTCTATGACGAGGAGATACGTGAACTGCACCATAAGAACCAAAGGCTAGAAACCACCTTAGAAAACATGCAAGAGGTGTTAAATGGCCTGCTACAAGGGAAATCAAACATATCTCTCCCTAAGCAAAAAGAGAGAGATCAAGAGGGGGCAAAAATCACAGTGCCAGTAGACGATGGAAGGACTCAACTCTCTACCAGTAATACCCCCCGGACGAAGCAACATGAACGTCCCAGACCACTGAAGCAGCCCCAAAGGCCAGAGCAGAAGAACAACACTGGCCCTCGCAACGAAGTCAAAGTCACCTCAAGGAAAACACCCTCTGATTTACGAGAGGAACTCAACAAGAAAAGGGCAAATAAAAGGACTACACCTCCTATGGTGCCTCAGGAAGGAAAAGGAAAGGGAGATGCTAACCCATCCACGTTGGGAGATTCCTTGAACAAGAGGAGACAAGACCTAGACACAAAAATGAGGAGCCTACGGAACAAGATCATCGCCGCATTTGGAGGACAAGCCATTAGGACGAGTTCGACCATGAATCGCCCTTCATTAAGGAGATCCAAGCCATCTGGCTCCCAGCCAACTTCAAGGAGCCCAATATGACCCCATATGAAGGAAACACAGATCCCAAGTACCATCTGGACGCATTTAACGATCTGATGAAGTTAAGGGGGATTAGCAGCGGAGCCAGATGCCTTTGCGTTGCTGTCACATTGAAAGGACCTGCGTACAAATGGTTCAAAAGACTTAGACCAGGGTCCATCAGGTCTTGGCACTAATTTTCTGATGAATTTCTCCAGCAACATCACATCGTGCGTGATTACACAATGCCGAGCACCAGCCTCGCTAACGTGAAACAAGGAGAAAATGAGAGTCTAAAGAGCTACATCCACAAGTTCAATATGGAGGCAGCCAAGGTAGGGAGCTTGAACCATAGAGAGCTAAAAATGGCCATCATGGCCAAAGTACGCCCGGGAAGCAAGTTATGGGATATCATGCTCAAAAAAGAGGTCACAGATTTGGACAATTTCTGCGAGCGGGCGCAGAAATACATTCGTGTAGAGGATGGTCAGGAAAGCCTTAAGGCTGGAAAAGGCCAGTCCCCACCAAAACCCTCAATCTGGGAAAGCCAAAGTGATACAAAGAAGAAAAGGGTCTATGAAGGAACAAGAGATGATCGGCCTTGGAAGCCCTAGTGCACTGATGAGCGCAGGCAGTGCCCCTACAACTTTTATATTGACCTCACCCACGCTAGGGAACATATTTTCTTCACGAATGAAAACCAGGTCCCTTTTAGAAGGCCCCCGCCAATGAAAAAAGATCGGTCAAAAAGAGACCCCAGCAAATATTTTCAGTATCATAAAGATATCGGCTACACCACTACAGAATGCAACCATTTGAAAATAGAAATCGAAGAGCTTATACGTAGAGGAAATTTGGGCAAATACGTCCGCAAGGAGAGCCAAAGGCTAGAAGAAGGGGCATCCTTGCCACGAACACAAAAGGTGGCCCCGGAGGTACAAGGAGAGGTCAGGACCATCTTCGGAGGGCCAAGATTCGGGGGCAAATCAAGGAAGGGGTGAGACAAATATGCCAGGGAGGCCAGAAGAAGTCCACCACCGTTCGTCTTAAGTTTGGAGCAACACCCCCCAAAGAGTTTTAAGGGTGAAAATGACTCGATAACCTTCACTGAAGAAGATGCCCAAGGTGTACATTTCCCCCATAATGACCCCCTAGTGTTGAGTGTCCAGCTTGCAAACATGAGGTTGCATTGGGTCTTGGTGGATAATGGAAGCTCTGTGGACATCTTGTATCACCCAGCTTTGGAGAAAATAGGACTAAACATCCGGCACCTAAAGCCTTGCAGTGCCTCCCTGTATGGATTTACGGGAGATTCAATACAACCCCTAGGGGCAATCGAGTTAGCCCTCACCATGGGAGAACAACCCAGACAAACCACCATAATGGCAAACTTTGTCATGGTAAATTGTGCCTCAGCCTCAATGCGGTATTAGGGAGACCTTCCCTAAGAGAATTGAAAGCAATAACTTCTGTGTTCCACTTAGCTATGAAATTCCTTACTCCCGGGGGAATAGAAAGTATGAAAGGAGAGCAGAAGGAAGCGAGGGAATGCTATAACACATCCCTCTGCACGGCCACAAATCCATCGATTCCTATGGCAATGGTTGTGCAGGAAGGTGCGAACCCGCACGAGTTGGACCCGCGAGTCACAGAGGAAACCAGAGCTGAGCCAGTAGAGGAGTTGGAGGAAGTCACGGTCATGAATGAGCCGTTGAGAAAGTTGAAGGTAGGAAGAAACCTTCTGAGTATCGTGAAGGAGAAGTTGGTAAAAATTCTGAAAGTCAACCTTGACGTATTCGCCTGGAGTCATGAGGACATGGTAGGAATAGACCCGCCAATCATGTGTCATCACTTGAACATCGACCCAAAGGCAAGGCCTGTGAGGTAGAAAATGAGAGCACTAGACCCAGAAAGTTATGCAGCCTTAAAAGAAGAGGTTGACAAGTTGAAGGCAAATGGGTTTATCCGAGAAGCATTCTTCCCAATATGGGTATCGAACCTAGTTTTAGTCTCAAAGCCCAATGGAAAATGGAGGACTTGTGTGTACTTTACTAATCTCATTAAGGCCTGCCCAAAGGACAGCTTCCCACTTCCTAGGATAGAACAGTTAGTAGACGCCATGGCGGGACATAAGCTACTTAGCTTCATGGATGCATATTCCGGGTAGAACCCAATACCCATTAACCCAGCTGATGAAGATCACACTTCGTTCATAACAGACAAAGGGCTTTATTGCTACAAAGTGATGCCCTTTGGTTTAAAGAACGCAGGTGCTACTTATCAAAGGTTGGTGAACAGAATGTTTGCAAATCAAATAGGAAGGAATATGGAAGTGTACGTGGACGATATGCTGGTAAAGACAAAGAAGGCGGAAGAGCTCACAAACGATCTCAGTGAGACATTCGGCACCCTCAGAAAGTTCAGAATGAAGCTAAACCTGCTCAAGTTCACCTTCGAAGTTTCATCAGGAAAGTTCCTGGGTTTCATGGTGAATTACCGAGGTATCGAGTCCTACCCTGACAAAATCAAGGCATTGCTAGAAATGAGCCCACCATGAAGCAAGAAGGAGGTGTAGTGCTTAACAGGGAGAGTAGCAGCCTTGAGTAGGTTCATCTCCAGGTCCACTAACAAATGCCTCCCTTTCTTCAACATCCTAAAAGGGAGCAAAAAGTTCACTTGAGATGATGATTGTCAGGAAGCCTTCACTAAGCTAAAGGAATACCTTGGAAAACCACCCATTTTGGCCAAGCCAGAAAAAGGGGAAAAGTTGTACTTGTATTTGGCCATATCAGAGCATGCTATAAGTGCCGCCTTGGTCAAAGGAGAAAAGAAGCATCAACAGCTCTTGTACTATGTGAGCAAGTGGTTGATAGACGCAGAAACCCGGTACCCAGAAATAGAGAAGTTGGCATATGCTTTGATAATGGCTTCTCGAAAGCTAAGGCCCTATTTTCATGCTCATGCCATCGAGGTGCTCACCAACACCCCTTTGCGGCAAGTCTTGCACAAACCGGAAACTTTGGGAAGGTTCTTAAAGTGGTTGATTGAATTAAGTCAATTTTACATCACTTACACTCCAAGGACCCTAATCAACGGGCAGGTACTTGCAGGCTTTATAGTCAAGTTTGCACACCGACCCCATGAAGAGGGAGAAGTAGAAGAGAATGAACCAGCGCATGATGAGGAAAAGCACCCTGAAGAATGGAGCCTCCATGTAGACGGGGCATCTAACAAAGGAAGAGCCGGTGCTGGAATAGTGTTGACGGGACCTGAGGGGCACAAGATGTATTGTGCCTTAAGATTTGGATTCGAAGCTTCCAACAATGAAGTAGAGTACGAGGCACTGTTGGCTGGCCTGCAGCTAGCTAACGAGTTAAAGGTAACCCATTTGCATGTCTTTAGTGACTCACAGTTGGTAGTGTTTCAGGTGAAGGGTGAATACCAAGCTAGAGGCGCAAAAATGGATGCATATCTCGCCAAGGTGAAGGGGTATTTGGATCAGTTCAAAAAATACACCATAGAATAGATCCCGAGGGAGCAAAACACAAACGTCGATGCACTCGCAAAACTCGCCTCCACTCGAGATGAAGACATGCTTGAGTCAATCCTAGTCGAACACCTCTCCAAGCCGAGCATATAGCAGAAGAAAAGATCCACATGGTCAATAGCACTGAGGAGTCATGGTTTGCACCCATTGTGAGAGACTTAAATGATGGGACCTTGCCTTTGGACAAAAAAGATGCACATAAGCTGACTTACAAAGCTGCCCAATACACCCTAGTGGATGGAGCCTTATATAAGAGAGGCTTCTCTACCCCGATCCTATGGTGCGTAGATAAGGGAGAGGCTTTAAAAATTCTACAAGAGATACACGAAGGGGAATGTGGAAATCATGCTGGGGGACAGTCCACGGCAAAAAAGGCCATCCGCCAGGGGTATTATTGGCCTACCATGGAGAAGACGCTAGCGATTTCACGAGAAGGTGTGACAAGTGCCAGAGGCATGCAAATTACCCTAGATGGCCACCAAATGAGCTGGTGAGCATGACCAGTCCATGGCTCTTCGCTGTGTGGGGGATTGACTTGATTGGAGCGTTGCCAGCAGGAAGAGGAGGAGCAAGATACGTGGTGGTAGCAGTCGATTATTTTACTAAGTGGGTAGAAGCAGAGCCTTTAGTTGATATGTGAATTGGTTATTAATGTTAATTTATAAGCTTGGTATGTTGAATGCCTAATTATATGGATGTTATGGACTGTTGAGTATATGGCTATACTATATGAATTATCTAATTGTTTGATTGATGATTGTGCTCTGTTATTTTGTTTTCTTGCTGAGCCTTGGCTCACGAGTGCTACGTGGTGCAGGTAAAGGCAAGGGTAAAGTGGACCAGTCCTGAGTGGGAGATCTTTGAGGCTGAATGTACATAGTCAGCTGATCGGGCGCCACGGCCAAGGAGTGGTACAGGACGGGAAAAGCCTAAATGTCTGTTTTGCCCTTAGAGTGGCTAATAGCCATACTTTTATCCTGAAATTTTGTAAACTTTCTTTCAACGTTATTACTTTTAGGATCCCATGTATAGAAGAATGTTTGATTATATGAAATGAAACTTTTGTGATCGAAATCTTTTAACCCTAGTTCAATTATAGTCTCAGTAACACATTTCTAACTAAATGACTTGATTAGCAAGTCTTGCACCTTTATAAACACACAGTGTAACGGTCTTGGCTATCCAGGGCCTTACAACTTGGTATCAGAGCATCCAAGGTTTAAGGGTTCCTAAAGACTGGCTGGACATGTACATTCACCGTTAAAGACAAGCTCGACTCAGGGTTTGGTAATTGTGCATACGTGTTTATATGCTTAAATGATTAGAATGGAATATGAATGCTGATATTTGCTTGATTAATAGGGAGCATGAGATACTGATAGGGTCTGGCCCTTGACTGTTGTGTGGTGATATTGAGGCGTGCTTATTAGCATTGTTGTGCATGTGAATGAATATTTGAATAAACTATTATATCTTGATTGTTTGTGAATGTTTGAGTTCCAATGGTGGGTCATGGAAGGATTATTACCCTGTCATCGTAGCCTGACCGCCGAGTCATTGATTGCAGATTAACTTTGATAGCTATGCGTCCAAGATAATCTGTACGACTTACCGGCAGTAGGTCTGAGGCAAGGGATGATGAACAGGGCTAGACCCCTCCGCCAGTCCCTGAGAACTACCAGCAACTTATGGCAGACATGCAAGCACGGCTACAGAGCCAGGATGAGCAGATCCGCATTCTGGGACAACAAGCTCCATCAGGGAGTGTTGCCCCTATTGTGCCACCTGCACTGGTACCAGTTGTACAGCCAGTGGAGGTTAGGGACAGATGGGAGTCGTTGTATGAGCAGTTTAGGAAGCAGCAGCCCCCAGTTTTTTAGGGAGGACCTAATCCACTGAAGGTCGAACAGTGGATGACTATGATTACTACTATTCTTGATTTTATGAGGATAGAGGGACATGACAGAGTGGCCTGCGCCACATATATGCTGAGAGAGGATGCATGTATCTCGTGGGAAGTGGCATCACAGACTAGAGATGTTACTGCTTTGACTTGGGAAGGATTCAAAGATTTATTCAGTCAGAAGTATTACAATGTTGCCATCAGGGCAGCAAAGGCTAATGAATTTGTGGGATTGGTTCAGGGAAGCATGACAGTTACAGAATATGCCTTGAAGTTCGATAGACTTGTGAAGTTTGCACTGGATCTTGTGCCTGCTGATATAGCGAGACAGGATAGGTTTATCAGAGCGCTTAATGCTATGATAGCCCAAAATGTGAGGATTACAACAGTTCCTGGGGGGACAACTTATGCCCAGGCTATTGAGAAGGCTCTTACCACTAAGGAAGCAGAGAATAAGATCTGGAGGGAGAGTGCAGTAAGGCGGGAGGGCCGCAAGGCGGTGCCTCCATATTATGGGTCTGGTAGGGGCGGAGGCCCCAGTGATTTGAAGAGGAAAACCCCTGATACTTCAATTGCTCCCGGTCCTGATAGGAGGGGTCGGGGTACCCAGGGTGGTCATCAGGGAGGCGGTGATTCATGGAGGAGCTATCCTGAGTGCACGAGGTGCAGAAGACACCATCCAGGTGAATGCTAGGCGAATGTCGGGCTAACGCCTATTATGTGTGCAGGGTGGTAGGAAACCTCAAGAAAGACTTCCCGACATTGAAGAAAGGAGATGCAGGGAAGGTGGATAGCTTGACTCCAACTCGAGTGTTCACTTTGACGCAAGCAGAGGCCGAGGCTAGTCCCTCGGTAGTGACAAGTCAGCTTTCTAGTGCTGGCTCTCCTTTTACTGTATTGATTGATTCTAGTGCTACACATTCCTTTGTTTCTAGTAAGGTGATTGATAGATTATGTAGACCTAGTGAGTATTATACTTCGACATTTGGGACTATTTTGCCTACAGTAGAACTGGTAGTTTCTAGGAGGTGGATTAGAGCACTGCCAGTAATGGTTGATGGTAGGGAATTTTCAATAGACTTGATTGAGTTGGGTATGGAGGACTTTGACATGATTTTAGGCATGGATTGGCTAGTTAGATACAGAGCTACTATTGACTGCAGGAAGAAGATGGTGAACTTTGAGCCGGAGGGTGAGGATCCCTTTGCCTTTGTGGAAGCGAAGCATGGACCCCGCGTACCTAGGATTTCAGCGCTGAGAGCTAGGGACCTATTACAGGGAGGATGTATAGGTTTCCTAGCTAGTGTGGTAGATACCACTAGGGTTTTTCCAACAAGACCGAGGAGACCAGATTGGTTTGTGAGTTCTTGGATGTGTTTCCTGAGGACTTACCCGGATTGCCGCTGCGTAGGGAGATTCAGTTTGTTATTGAGTTGGTGCCAGGGACAGAGCCAGTGTTGAGGGCACCATATAGAATGGCACTAGCAGAACTGAAGGAATTGAAGATATAGTTGCAGGAGCTTCTGGATTTGGAGTTCATCTGGCCTAGCTACTTGCCATGGGGTGCTCCATTTTTGTTTGTGAAGAAGAAGGACGGGACTCTGAGAATATGTATAGACTATAGGAAATTGAACAAGTTAACTATCAAGAATAAGTATCCCCTACCAAGGATTGACAACTTATTCGATCAGCTGCAGGGTAAGACGGTGTTCTCGAAGATTGATCTTTGATCTGGTTATCATCAGCTGAGGATCAAGGACGAGGACATACCGAAGACGGCCTTCCGAACGAGGTATGGGCACTATGAGTTTCTGGTCATGTCGTTTGGTTTGACCAATTCCCCAACAACCTTCATGGATCTAATGAACAGGGTGTTCAAGGACTTCCTAAATCAGTTCGTTATTATCTTCATTGACGACGTCTTAGTGTACTCCAGATCAGAGGCATAGCATGAGTTTCATCTATAACAGGTTTTGCAGAGATTGAGGGGGCATCAATTGTACGCCAAGTTTAAGAAATGTGAATTTTGGCTACCAGAAGTGACATTCCTTGGACATATTGTTGGTGCAGATAAGATTAAGGTGGATCCATCTAAGGTGGAGGTAGTTAGGGAATGGTCAAGGCCAAGGAGCGCCTCGGAGGTTCAGAGTTTTCTTGGTTTGGCAGGTTACTACAGACGGTTTGTGGAAGGGTTCTCAAAGATTGCTGCACCGATGACAGAATTGACACGAAAGAGTTTGGAAGTTTATCTGGTCAGACAAGTGGAAGGGAAGTTTGTTGTCTACTGTGATGCATCGAGGTTGGGTTTAGGCTGTGTGTTAATGCAGAACAAGAAAGTCATTGCTTATGCATCACGGCAGCTAAAGGAGTACGAGCAGCGGTATCCTACCCATGATTTGGAGTTAGCAATGGTGGTGTTCACACTTAAGGTTTGGCGGCATTATCTATATGGGGAGAAGTGCGAGATATACACCGATCACAAGAGTTTGAAGTACTTTTTCACACAGAAGGACCTAAACATGAGGCAGAGATGTTGGCTAGAGTTGGTAAAGGACTATGATTGTGATATTCTTTACCATCTGGGGAAAGCCAATGTAGTGGCGGATGCGTTGAGCCGGAGGTGCCCGGGTCAGTTGTATAGTTCCACCCAGATCTCGAGAGAGTTAGCTGATGAGATGGCCGGAGCAAGGATAGAATTGGTGGTGGGCCGATTGGCCAATATTACTCTGTAGTCGACCCTACTAGAACGAATTAAGGGTGTTCATTTGGTAGACGCTCAGTTGCAGGAGGTTAGGGAGAATGTCTTAGCGGGAGTAGCTTAGGACTATTCTATTTCTGAGGTTGGCTTGCTACGGTATCAGGGACAGATTTGTGTTCCAGCTGATGAGGGGATCAGACGAGGGATATTGGATAAGTCACATACTACGCCGTACTCACTTCATCCGGGTACCACGAAGATGAATCAAGATCTATGGACGTTATACTGATGGCCTAGGATGAAGAAGGATGTGGTGGATTACGTAGCCAGATGTTTAACCTATCAGCAGGTGAAGGCTGAGCATCAGCGACCGGCAGGGTTGCTTCAGCCTTTGGGTATTCCCGAGTGGAAATGGGAGGATATTACGATGGATTTTGTGGGAGGTTTACCCAGGACAGTAGGGCTTCATGACTCGGTGTGGGTGATAGTGGACAGATACACCAAGTTAGCTTATTTTCTTCCTCTGAAGACGACATATACTATGGATCAGTATGCAGAGTTGTATGGGAGGCAGATCTTACGTCTCCATGGGGTTCCTAAGTCTATAGTGTCAGACCGGGATCCTATCTTTACATCCAAGTTTTAGGGTGGTTTAGAGAAGGATATGGGAACTCAATTGAAGTTTAGTACAGCCTTTCATCCTCAGACTGATGAACAGTCTGAGAGGATGATTCAGGTATTGGAGGATATGCTCAGAGCATGTGTGATCGACTTTGAGGGATCGTGGAGTAAGTATCTTCCATTGATTGATTTTTCATACAACAATAGTTAACAATCAACGATTGGAGTGGCTCCTTATGAGATGTTATATGGGAGGAGATGTAGATCACCCATTCACTGGGATGAGATGGGTGAGAGGAAGTATTTGGGGTCGGATATGGTTCAGAAGACAAATGAAGCTATTGAGAAGATCCAAGCTAGGATGCTCGCCTCATAGAGCAGACAGAAGAGCTACGCTGATCCCAAGCGTAGGGACGTAAAGTTCCAGGTTGGGGACCACGTGTTTCTTCGAGTTTCACCACTGTGAGGGGTGAAGAGATTTGGGAAGAAGGGCAAGCTAAGCCCTAGATTCATTGGACCTTTTGAGATCCTAGAAAGGATCGGTCAGGTGGCTTACCGGTTAGTTTTGCCACCGTCGTTTTCAGGAGTTCATGACGTGCTCCATGTTTCTATGCTCCGGAAGTACGTCTCAGATACGACACATGTTGTAATGCCCTAGATAGCCAAGACCGCTACACAATGTACTTATAAAGGTGCAGGACTTGCTAATCAAGTTTTTTAGTGAAAAACGTGTTACTGAAACCACTAATGAACTAGGGTTAAAAGGTTTTGGTCTCAAAAGATACATTTCATATAATTAAATGTTTTACACCAAGGATCCTAAAAGAAATAGCGTTTAAAAAGTCAGTTTACAAAATCTTCAGAGTACAAAAAATCACTAGCCACTCTAAGGCAAAACAGACATATATAGTTCTCTTGTTCCTGTCTCCCCCTCAACCGTGGCGACTGAGCAGCTGATCATGTACATTCTGCTCTCAGAGCTCTCCAAATCAGGGCTGATCAAGCTTGCCCTTACCTTTACCTGCACCACAAAGCACCATGAGCCAAGGCCCAGTAAGAAAACACATCAGTATATAACAAACAATGATAATAATTGAATAACCCTTTAAGCATGATCATACACTTAACATACCACATTAATCACATAGCACGAAGATTCAACCAAAGATTCAACTAATCAAAACTCAGCTATACAGCATGTCAATCCACCAATCAATAATAACAATCAAATCACATGATAATCAGGGTTGACAGCTTAGGTCGCACCCTCTGTTTACCCCCACTGACTCCGTCCTGCTTAAACCGAGCTAAGTGCATAATAAGTTGTCCTCAACTACGAGTGGCCGAGTCGCGCCCTGTGCGCTAATGTAAACTCCAGCGCTCTTAGGCTGCTCATTTACTATTTACATGGCATAATACCATCCTCTATAAATCATGCAAAGCAAGGAACCCTTAGTCCCATTATAAATCCACAACCGGGTGCAATTTTCTTACCTGTAGTTTCCAAATGTACTGGTTACGCGAGATGCCTCTTGAGCACAATCCGTTTCCCGAGCCCCTAGCTTATACCTAGTCACAACCAAGATAAAGGATGCCATTAATAATTGTAAAAGGGCTTCTAAATAAGGTTCTAGTCTCCGGAACATCAAATTCCACCAAACACGGTAGTAGATTCAATCTCGAGCACCCTAGGTTAAATTCCCATGCTTAAAATCCAAAAACCCCTAATTTCCTTAAGGGTCGCGGCTCAAGCCTCCCATGCCGTGGCATGGCCCCCAACCAGAACCCATCCAAGCTCATAACCAAACACGGTCCATGGCCCTACCTAGACCATGCCGCAGCCCACCCTCCATCTCCAACACCCATCAGCTTCAGAGGGTCGCAACTCATCAAGAACCGCGGCCCGACCCCTTTTAACCCAGAAAAACCTCCATTTTTGACTCTCAAACCTCACTCAAAACCATCCAAAACTATCCCAATTCCACAACTCAATTATCACAAAACTTCTAACATGATTCCAACAACATATTCCAGCGAAAACTCAGCCTAGAAACTCATCAAAATCCCACTTTAATCTTTGAAACCCAAAAGCTTAAAAACAACAAAACCAGTCATAAAAACTCAGAATTCAAACACTAAATCATGAATTGGAGCTTACCTTCTTTGATGAGCCAACTCTCTTAAAGATTTCTGAGCTAACTCCCAAGTTTCAGCTTCAACTCAATCCTTCAATATCAAAATCCATAAACACCTCAAAACCCAGCCATAAACACAGAATTAATCACCATGCACAAAGCTTATGACTTACCTTAATCTTGATTGAACCCCTTAGCTGAACACTAGATTAATCCTCCAACACTTCAACTCAATCCACTGAATTCCCAGCTGAGTTCCTTAAGTTCTAGTGATTTTCCTTGAGAGAGAAGAAGAGAGAAGGAGAGAGAGAGAGGGAAGGTCGGTTCTTTAATTTTCCACCGAATTTTGGGTTTTTACTTGGTCTATCCTTGGGCAATTAAGTTAATCTCGAGGCTCGGGGTGCCGAAAACGTCCCCAAGGGCAAAATGGTAAAATTCCCCAGTATTCCCACCTAAACTTCCTAACCTCAAATATATCTCCAATTATTTATTTCCATAACCCAATAACCTAAATAACCATCCAATACCTAAAATACCCCTTGACTTGCCCAAAGTCAAGTATTAAGCCCCATTGTGACTTTCCCGCTAGCTAGCTCCCTAGGATCTCCTCAAGTCGTATGCTGCAGATTTACCCACATAATAATGTGGTTCTCACAATTATAGCATATACTCACATTTACATTCATATAACCGTACAAGCATGCTTATTATATAATCACGCATTAAACATAATAAATTCACACATAAACCAATTAATCCCTCCTGGCACACTAATCTAGGCCATTAAGCCTTATTAGTGATTTTGGGTCGTTACACATGTGTTGAAGTATGAAGATCTAGAATTGTAGACAGGTCTGTCTTATGAGGAACGACCGGTTCAGATTTTGGATCGGAAGGATAAAGTTCTACGGAATAAGACGATTCCTCTGATTAAAGTGTTGTGGAGAAATAGTAGGGTCGAGGAGGCGACCTGGGAGCTTTAGTCAACGATGTGGGATCAGTATCCCGAGTTGTTCAGGTAAATTTCGAGGAAATTCTCATTAGGAGGGGATAGTTGTAACGACCCAAATTTACTAATAAGGCTTAAGGGCCTTGATTAGGGTGCCGGGAGGGCGTAATTGGATTATGTGTGATTTAAATGATTAAATGCATGCTTTTATGATTATTTGGATATATGTGATGCATGACTATGTGTACTGGTAATGCATGTAGGCCCCGAATAGGCTATAAGGGTATGTTCGTAATTTTGGCCCGTTGAGGGCGTAAATGTAAATATTTGTGATAATTTGTTGAGACGACATTATTATGTGGATATATTTGTAGCTTGTGACTCAAGGCGATCTTAGTGAGCGATTTAGCGGAAAAGTCACAGCTGGATTTATACCCGGCTCGGGGCGAGTCTAGAGGTAATTCTGGGAATTTAGAAAATATATTGGAGATTATTTGATATTGAGGAATATAATTTGTGATTAGTTAGGTGTCAAGATGTAAGCGGTAAATATTTGAGACACTCGAGGAATTAGCGGGAATTGAGAACAAATGACCCAAAATGCCCTTGGAATGATTAAGGGCTTAGATTTAATGGGAGGGTATTATGGTCATTTGGTTTATAAGGGATAAGAGTTATTTCTGCCTTTATCACTTAGTGGAATGTCTAGAATTTATAGGAAGCTGAAAAGGAAGAGAAAAGAAGAAGGAAAGAAGGAAGGAAAAACATAACTCTTAGGCTAACCCTTTTCTCCCACTCAGTTGGCCATTCTTCTTCATTTCTTGAGGATTTTCTGGAGCTATAACTCAGGGAGAGCTTGGGCTAGAGCTTGGAGTTAGGGACCTTGATTAAGCTTGAGGATTAGCAGAGGTTACTCACCCAATTAAGGTAAGTTTTCAAGGTTTTCTTCAGTTTCTGGTTTTGATCTTGAAATGGTTTTCTAAGTTGAATTTTGATGGGAATTATAGGGAGTTAAGCCTGAGGATTTGAGGGGTTGAAAGCTGAGGAGGTGTGGAAGATAACCTGGATCGAAATTCTTCATTGAAGGTATGAAATTCTGGCTTTAAAGTTCTGAAGTTTTTGTTGTTATGTTGAGTTTGAGCTTCAAGCTCAATCATGGAATTTTCTTCATTTTGGGGTGCATGTGCTTAAGTTTTGTATGGTTGGGTCATATGGGGTGAGTTATAGATGATGGTAGGCTGGTTTTGTTGTTTGGTTGAAGTTTGGAAGGATTTTGTAGAGGTTTGGCTCAGGGAAAATCGAAGGAAGAAAAAACAGGGTTTGGCTGTGCTGTAAGTAGTGTTGTAGCGCTAGCCTTTGGGCGCTACAGCGCTAGGCCTTGTGGTCAGAGAGCTTTTTGGCTCTGTTTGTAGTGCTATAGCGCCCTCTTTATGGCGCTGTAGCGCTACCCTATTTCCAGAAAGGGGTTTTGGGGATATTTCTTAGGGTTTTTGCCCAGGGGCTCGGGGTTTGATTCCACCACCCCGTTTGGTGGAATTAGGGCTTCCCGAGGGCTCGGGATTGGTCCCGAGGCTAGGTTTTGGAATTGAAGTTTGGTGATGATTTTGATTTATGGCTGTGACTAGGTGACGCTAGGGCTCGGAAGGGAACGTGCTTGAGGGTAGGTTTCACTTATCAAAACTAACAGAATCGAAGGTAAGAAAATTGCACCGGGTTATGTGATTATGTTGGGACTAAGAGCTCCCTATATCTGTATGATGTCATAGATGGTATTATGCCATGGGACATGTGATAAATGGCCTAAGAGTGCCGGAATCAATATTTGCACACAGGGCGCGGCTCAGCCACTGGTAGCTGAGGATAGCTAGATATTCATTAAGCTCGGTTTAAGCGGGTCGAAGTCAGTGGGATAAATAGGGGTGCGACCTAAGGGTGTCGACCATGGTTATTATTTGTTAATCGCTTATTAATTTTAATTGATAAGCTCAGTATGTTGAATGCCTAATTATATGGATGTTCTGGACTGTTGAGTATATGGCTATACTGTATGAATTATCTGATTGTTTGATTGATGATTGTGCTCTGTTATTGTGTTTTCTTGCTGGGCCTTGGCTCACGGGTGCTACGTGGTGCAGGTAAAGGCAAGGATAAAGTGGACCAGTCCTGAGTGGGAGAGCTTTGAGGCTGAATGTACATAGTTAGCTGATCGAGCGCCACGACCAAGAAGTGGTACAGGACGGGAAAAGCCTAAATGTCTGTTTTGCCCTTAGAGTGGCTAATAGCCGTACTTTTATCCTGAAATTTTGTAAACTTTCTTTCAACGTTATTACTTTTGGGATCCCATGTATAGAAGAATGTTTGGTTATATGAAATGTAACTTTTGTGACCGAAATCTTTTAAACCTAGTTCAATTATACTCTCAGTAACACATTTCTAACTAAATGACTTGATTAGCAAGTCTTGCACCTTTATAAACACACAGTGTAACGGTCTTGGCTATCCAGGGTGTTACAACTAGAACCCAAAGGGTCAATATATCATTATAGATACAATCAAGAGGCACCAAAGAGAGACCCATCGAACCTCTTCGTATGGGCTACAAAGGACCTCAAGCATGATAACAAAAAAGTATAAAAAGAGAGAACCTATCAAACCCCATTTTGCGGGCTCAAAAGGACCTCAAACATAGAGAAACAAAAGCGAATGATTAAATATGTATATATATATATAAAAAGGAGAGTTTCGATAATGTCACAGGACTCAAAGAAATTAAAAACAAAATAAGGCTCAAATGAGCATACAACCACATTGAACTGAATGGTAAAAATTGCAGAAGCGAGATCTTAAGGCCTCCCGCCGCGAGCGTTCCACTAAGCCGCCTTGGCGACAACATGCTCACCAAAGAAGGAAAAGTCGAAGGTAGGATTGTGCCTCCATAGGCTATAAAGGATGCGCTCTGTGGATTTATATCCAACCTCAGCCGCATTCGCCTCAAGGAGGGTGACCTTCTCCCGCATTGTGGCAGCCTCAGCTTCTGCGCCTTCAAGAGTAGCCTCCAGACGAGCAACTCTCTCTTGCAACATTACATTCTTAGGCTCCACCCTCCTCCACTTTTTCGAGCGCGAAGAGGCCTTCGCTATGGCCTTCGCTAAATACTTCTCCAACCTGAGCTTGGTGTCAATAAGCTCCCTCTCAAACTCCTGAACTTTGACCGCCAGATGGTCTTTCTCAGCGTTCGACGAAGAAAGGCTTTGTGCTGTGTCGGCGAAGCGTTGGGCCACAAGAGAATCCCGGGAGAAATTAAAAACAAAAAATAGTGAGCAAACAAAGAACCCGAAACAAAAAAAAAAGAAAAGAAAAAGAAGAGAAGACCGATGTAAGATGAAAAAACTCACCCCGCCTGTAGAATGCACAAGAGTATCCCCAAGCTCTATCACGGAAAAATTCCTGAGACCTCTCCACTCAACCTCAGGAATACCCTCAGTGACACGGGTATACCTTTGCCCATAAGAGGCTGCCATGTGACACACCCAGAGCGTCCCCCCAGAATCAGGGGCGTTTGGGTGAACGGGAACTAACGACTAACTCATCGAAGGAGGAGGAGGCGCGGAAGTGCCGGGAAGATTGGGTTCTGATGGACCAAGATTGGTAGGAGCATAAGGAAGGTTGTCATACTCCTCAGTGAAGGGCACGACGAAATCCCTTGGCATAGCCTGTGGACCATGGGAGTGAGAGGCCACGCCATGGTCCACAGGGACAAAAGGAGGACACCCCACAGGAGGCAAAAGTGAACGGGGTGGGCATCTGGGTTCTAGGGTAACCTCCTCGGACACACACTCAGCGTCACCCCCATCCGAGTAAGGCTCGGCTAAAGTCGCCTTTTTCCTCCGCTCGGAAATATGCCACAACAACTCAGGCTTTGAAGTCGGGGTTAGCTTGCAACGGTTGAGGTTGGTCACGGTGAAGAGACGTGCAGCCATTTTCTCGACAGGTTCAGCATCGAGAAATTTATCCACTGCATCTGCCTCCGACCCGAGAACATCAGGCATGATGACATTCTCTGCACAATCAACAGGGTTGCCAATATGAACATAAGTTCCAAAATAGTATGTTCAAAAAAAAAACTTGAAGTACTTACTAGGAGATGAGCGAAAGTGCTCACGAACAGAAAGGGGACCTTTCACGAAGAAGAAGTCTTGCTTCCAGGCTCCTAGGTTGGACACCGAACCCTCTATCAAGGAGACCTGAGAATTGGCTTTCTGTAGGAAATAAAAGCCTTTGGATCTAGGAGTGTGCATGAGGTTGTACATATAATGCACCTCTTGAGTTGTGGGAGCACGCCCGTTAAGCTCTATATACGTAATAAAGAGGCTACTCAAAGTCAGCCAGCTGTTGGGTGCCAACTGGAACGGAGCAAGGTCAAAATGGTTGAGAACCAAGACAAAAAATGGGTGTAATGGAATTGTACCGCCCGCCTTCAAGATGTGCTCACTCATGGCCACATAGCCTTGAGCAGGGTTATCAGCTCAGCACTTGTTCGAAGGAACATATAACTTGTACTCCTTGCCAACACGGTATTTCTCTGCTAATTCTAGCAATTTGTTCTCAGACACGTGGGACACAAGGGTAGATGCCAACAGGGGACCAAGGTCTGGCTTCTCAGGGGCCACCTATCGCCGTGCTCTCTTTGACATATCTGCAAAACCAAAAGAAAAAGGCGAGGTAGAAACAAGGCATTTTACCCTCCATTTTTTCTTCCTAGCAAGGGTCTTCCACCAAGGCACTGAATGTGAAAGCGCTAAGCAAGGGTAGACTGAGAACAAGGGTTGAGGAGAAACCGGAATGACCCCATGACAATCATAAGGGGAAAACTGGGCAAGAGTTTCAGGTGGGAGATTTCCCTCCATAAACTCCAACTCCATCTGTAGATCTAAAAGGCTCACCTTAAGGTTCGCTATATGGTCGTTAAGGTCAAGGGGGAAAGATACTCCATCGCCCCTCAGAACTGAGTCTATTTTGCTCTCCACCACCCAGATTTTACGTCTAAGTTCAGCCATATACTCAAGATGACGTATACGGGCCTGCCTCAAAGTATCATAATCTTGGTGAGGGTTGTCTTCGGGGGACTCCGAGTCTGAAGATAAGTCCACAAACTCGACCCCCGGGGGAACACCGGATGATCCTTCACATGCCATGGGACCTCGTCTCGTAAGTAATTAGGGTTCATGTGTAAATGATAGGATTGCTACAAACACAAAGGAATGGGCTTAAAACCTCTAGGCAGAAGCGCTCTAAATGATCAACTACGGGGTATGAACGAGGGCATGTAACTGGGTTAACTCAAGATGAGCTTTGGTCAAAACAACCCATCCTGAGTGGTGCTAATTTAGACCCAGTGAACATAATGGAGAAAGAAAGTATACCTCAAGTAAGTAAAATCGAGCGCTGACGTGGTCAAAAGGAGGCTGAGGGTCAAAAGCACTGTCACGGTCGAAGACAAGCAAAGGGTCGAAAGTACGCGTCTGCAAAAACAAAGGAAAAGGATTTTTTAGTCCCCAAGCACCTACATGAATATGGGCATAAAAGAAATGACACAAATAATAACAAAAAGATATAAATACAAAAAAAAAGGATAACAAAAGTGAGGTGGTGAGGAATTGAACCCCTTACCTCTTGAAAGGAGTAAGGATTCTAAAACCATTAAGCCAAAGAGATAAAGTGTGAAGGATAGGCTAGACATGAAGGACTATTTATAGGAGCCGCAGGCTCATCTTAGCCATCAAGCCCAATGTTTGATCTATGGTCAAAAATGGGGCCAAACACCCACATTGGGATCCGCGAGGCCAAATAATAGGCTCACATTCAATCTCAAAGTAATAACAAGGATCATCACAAACACCACATATGCTTTGGATGCCTATTTCTAAGAACCAGAGAGAAGAGTCTACCAGAGCACCTAAAGGTCCTCTCCTATACTGGGGGCAAGTGTGAACGCTCAAAATTTCATGCTTGTAAAAGATTCAAAGCACGTGCTAAGGTCCCATAAATGCCTAAGTACATACCTGTGCCTACGCCCCTAGGTGTGTATTAGGAAGCCTTGCCGAGCGAAGCCCCAGCAGGTGTACCACACGGGACCCCCGTCCCGCGCCTCGCGAGCCCAGGAGGTGTGCCACGCGAGGCCCTCAAGCACCTCCACGAGGCTGTCACCTCCACCCCTTCGCGAGGCCGTTATACCCTCGCCAAGCGCACCTAGGTCCATGGTGCAAGAAGGCAAGAATCTTGCAGAGGCAGCTGTGTACCTAGGGGCCTCATGAGAGACAGCCTCACCACGCCTTGCATATCCAGCCACCCCGAAGGTCTCGCGACCCCCTTGCGCATTTGGGTCACTGTCGCGGAAAGGGCCTCACGTAGCGGGCCACACCTCACCCAGGCCTGCATCTCATGGCCCCCAACTCGTAAGGAGGAGCGTCTCGCGTTCCTCATGCCTGCCCAGATGGCCTCGCGCACCTCGTGCTTGCCCAGATGGCCTCGCGCCTCACAAGGAGGAGTGTCTCGCGTGCCTTGTGCCTGCCCAGATGGCCTCGCGCCTCATAAGAAGGAGTGTCTCGCATGCCTATCACTCACGTCTCGTGGGTGGCCCTGATGTGCTTCGGGTGTCTCGCGCCAAGGGCCTTGCGAGACCCATCTCGCACACCTATCACTCACGTCTCGTGGGTGGCCTTGAGGTGCGTCGAGCACTTCGCGCCAAAGTCCCCGTCTCGCGCCACGACCCCTACATGTACTAGGTGTCTCGCACACTACATCTCAAGATGGTGTCTCCTATGAAGACCTACAAAGACTCCAACATTTAGAGGTAAAAACCCAAGTATAATTCAGAAAGATCATACAAGTACCAAGCTTGTACGGGGTACGACCTTTAAGACCCCGTATGTCTGATCCGAATACCCAGGCCAGACAAGTAGTGGGAGTACTAAGAGAGGTGACATGGCCTGCCTGCTCTGACCATATGTCATAGTCAACACCACAACCACCTGCACCACTACGCCTGGTGCCACTCCTCTGACACTCGTACCAAATAAGTACTGGAGGTGCTCCCACAGACTCCGACCATGTACTTGAGCCGACACCACTACACATGAAACCACTCTCCTGACAATGTACTTGTGTATGATCTGGTCCATTAGAGCCCACTATAAAGGGAACCCCTCTTCAACATTGAAAGGGGTTGGAAAAAACACGGTAGCATCATACCAAGAGAAATACAAGTTCCTTTCTCCATTTTCTTTCTGCAATTATTCTTTAAGTTTCTTATTAGATTCTTGAAGTTTTTCATCTTTAAGTTATATACTTTGATTTTTCTAACTTAACTTCATTGACGAGTTCTCACCATCAACAACATGTTATAATGCAAGACAATGTTATTAAACACTCTTAATACATTCAAACATTTAAATTAATAAATAAAACAATAAATAAGTAAATAAATGTGAGTCGAGCGGTTTAGGTCATTCTAGAAAAATTAAACTACTTGTAATAATTTACAAAATAAATAAAAATAAAACCAAGACATCATGTAGAACTCCATCTCCATCTTTATGGGCCTTCTATTATTTTTATACCATCTAGTCAATTTTTGAATTATAAATGACTTCAATAATTTTAAATAATCTTTTAACATATTGAACTTGCCTAATAAAAGCCTATTGAGTCATTTAGATCCATTTTAAACTTGGACTATTTAATTCAAAATTTAATTAGAATTTTAAAATTCCAATTAACAATTTGGGTCAAGCCCACAAATTCAAGGAAACGAATAATCACTCTAGGGCTTGGAAAAGGAGCCAAGTGAGTTAGGTTTACAATTTTAGGTCTCGACTTGGTGGGGTGGCTAAAAGAGCCACCAAACCACCAAGCCGCAAAGGCTCGCGCATGCAAGACAACAGGGCGCGCAAGGCGTGATGGGAGTCAGGAGGCTTGGCTGGGCGCGACAGTGGTAGCGAGACGCATGGGTACGCACACCAGGGGATGCGAGAGGAGCCGCCAGAGGCGCTGGGCAGCCATGGGGCTGGGCACTTGGTGTGCAAACAGCAACAGGCATACACCGCACCAACTGTTGGTCGAGGCTGGGGCATCAGGTGCGCATGGGCACAATAGGCAAGGGTCATGGGGCTTGTGCGCAAAGAGCCTGGGCTCGAGCTAGGGCATGCCGAGAGGGTCTCGACACCCTTTGGGGCTCGGGATTACACTTTTTCAATTAATCATACCATTGTAGAAAATTAATTTACAAAAAATCCTATGCCCCATATGGCTTGCAATTTTGTAGATCTTGAAAAATGAGAATGTTGACGCGGTTCTTCACCAACAGGTAATTAAGAAAATAAGAGAAAGGGATTAGTGCTGAGTAATGAACCGAAACAGATGAATGATCTTAAAATGAAATGATGACACCAATACATTTTTAGGTGGTTCAAAGGTTAAAATCATTCTAGTCCACCAGCCAACATTATTGATATCTCTCTGATATTCTTTACAGGGTATTTCTTTACAAATTAGAAGCCAACCCTTTGCAACTCCCAAGGTCTCCATATTTATAGGGAGAGGGCACCTGGGAGTTGGCAAAGGAGGTCATCCCGTGACCTTCTTACCCATCATGTCACTTCTGTGACATTCATGATTAATTCCTAAAACCTAACAAATGAAGTGTGGTCTAATCAATAGGTAAGGGGATAATGGGCCGCACGGCCCAACCCAGTCGTGGGTGCCTGAACACGCACGTTCATGCTGCGTGTCCGAGAATTCAGGGATATATCAGACACGTGATGTCTGATATATGCACGTTTACATAGCGTGGTTGACTTTATAAAGGGTCACAGCTTCCAACTCCAGCTCGTGCCTCGAGCTGGATGCCTTCTTGACCCGCGGTATTCATATTTCTGACTCGGCCCTTAAATAATCTTGATAAACCTTTGGCTACCTCGAGCTAAAGAGGTAGGACCTGACAACAACAGCTCCAGCCAGCAGCTTCAGCCCACGTGGTATCCACGTGGCTGATATAATTATGCCATATCTCAGCTCGCTAATAGCCCGTGGAAAATTAGGGCGTACATTTGCCCCCCAAGCCTCTGCTCGTGGCACACGGTGTCATCTGGGGCCACATTGGGGGCTTTTAGGCTTCTCCATGGACTCTCCATACTCCACTCATTACGCAGGCGCTGAATACGTGGAGCATCGTGGTTGGTGACGGTACGCTTTCTAGGGAAATCTTCTGGGTAGGATTTTTTGGTATGCTTGTTTAAAATATCCAGCCTTTTGGGTGCAAAACCGGGTAGCTTAGGGGACACACTTCACCGGCGGTTTTGCACTTATTTCCAACTGAAACTTTCCTTCCAAGGAAAACTTTTATCCTGACCCTCCTGACACACGAATTCTGAGTAATCGGGGATCCGTTGGGAGCACAGGCGCGTGTTCATATAACCGCGTGGTCTCACTCTCCACGGGCTGAGATTACCTCAGCCCGTGCAGAGGAAGCACCTCTTCAGATTCTTTCTTATGCTTAGGTCGCCTTTTCTAAAATTTTCTTCTTTTGTTCGCTAGGCGACCCGATGGGACCCAAGAAGAACACCCCTAAGAAGACCGCAGGCAGCTTGTCTTCTTGACAATCCAAAGGAAAGGAGGTGGTGACAGACTCTCCAATACCCGTTTTCGGGCCGGCCGTGGAGCGGGAGCTCGAGGTGGCGGCCGATGCTTTCTTCGAGGCTAAGAAGATTGCCTCGAAGATCATTGACCAGGGGAAAGTGAATAAAATATTCCTTTCCCACAACATCGAACTGGGGAGGGGCGCCCTGATTGCCCGACCTCCCTTAGAAGGTGAGCAGAGCTGCGCGCTGCTCGACGAGGAATACGCGGCTTGGAGTGACGAGCACTTCAAGGCTGGGGCCTTCCTCCCGCTAGACCAATACTTTGCCGACTTCCTCAACTACGTGAAGTTAGCTCCTTTCCAGCTCCCCCCTAACTCGTACCGTTTGCTAGCAGGGCTGAGATATCTGTTCCTGAAGCAGGAATGGGAGATCCCCACCCCGACGGATATCTTATATTTTTTCTGCCTCAAGGCCAGCCCGGAGCAGCGAGGGCGAGGTGACGGGTTCTACTACCTGACCCATTTTCCAAACACGGCTGCGGTCATCGAGCTGCCCAGCCACCCCAACGACTTCAAAGACCAGTTCTTTATGTCCAAGGGGTTTCGTAACTACGAACTTCATTACTTCAACCGTCCTCATAAGTACCTTTTACTCTTAGCTCGCAAGTTAAGTATTGATTAGCTCCCCTTTATCAGTTTCTGACTTAGAACAATTCTGCAGCCATTTTCGCGTGGACAGACAAGTCTGTGATCCTCGGGAGTCAGTACGAGACACTGGTGGGTCTGCCCCCCAGTGAAAAGGACTATCTCCAACTCGTGACAGACGAGACGATGTTGGCATGCAAACTGATCTCCCCAGGCCAGACTTTGACCTTGAGGAGACCCCGGGGTCCCCCTCCAGCCCGCAAGATGGCACCCATCCCCGAGGAGGAGGCCGTGGGGGAAGGAGAGGACGAGGACGAGGACGAGGAGGACGAGGTGCCCCTCATAAGAACGAGGAGGAAGCGGGCGCTGGAGGTTGCCCAAGAAACGAACGAGGAGAGGGTCCGGTCCGGAGCAGCTGCAGGTCCCTCTGGGCAAGGTAATCCTTACATGTTCAAGGACTTAGATAGGGCCACCGCCGATCCTCGGTTAGCTAGGTTTAATCCCAACCAGCCCGTCCAACGCCATCAAAACGATCCAGACCTCGACATAACCCTACTCCAGTGTGTCGACCGACTCGTGCTAGATTACGAGAGTTGCCACCCTAGGGGTACTGTAGTCGTCGACAACGCCTTAGCCTTTAGGTCGGCCTTCTTTGAGGAGTATGGGACTAATCTCCAGTCGTGGCCCTCTCTTCGGGAGGGTACTGTAGCTCCGGGTCTTAGGCAGTATGTAGAAGAGTCTAGTCTCGAACCAGATTCAAACCCAGAACCTGTTCCAGCTCGCGAAGTCATTGTCTTAGATCCCCCCGCAGAAGCTCCAGGGCCGATGGTCGTGACCTTAGATTCCTCTTCTAGCTCGGGGGGTAGGATCCCTTTCAATATATACTTGAGTTCCGCTTTTTCCCTCTTATTTTTGTTGTTCTTGCATAAATGCTTACTTGTATACTAATGTTGTCTTTGTTTTGCCAGAGGAGATGTCTCAGCCCGGAAACAAAGACTTGCGAGCTATGTTCACCAGAGGGAACTCTTCTGCTGGGGCTTCTGGGCCCATGGTGAAGAAGCTCCGGGTGGTGAAGAAAGCCGTTGGGATAGCATCCAAGTCCCCTGCAAAGGGGAAAGATCAGACCCCAGCTGCCCAGGCCAAGGTACCTCCACCTCCTGGAGCAGTGGAGAAGATACCCCCGCCCCCTCCATGAGCTCTCGCCTCTGTTCGGGATATGGAGGTGGAGCCCGGGACTTTGGCAACCGCAGTCCCCGAGGTGCACGTTCCGGTGGACCCCCAGGCCTTGGAGAAAATTCCTGACGTCTTTCGGGGGACGGTGTACGAGACAACGACCTACACCATCGACCACTACTACCACGCCGCCGAAAGGGACCTGCAGGCGATCGAAACAAGGAGCCCGGAGAGTGTGATGGAGTCTTCACTTGGAATGGCTCTAACGGTAAGCTGGCTTTGCATTTTGTATCCTTTGGTCACCATGCATTGCACGTTCTCTCTTTTTTTTTCTAAGGCAGTTGCCTCTTTGTTTTGTAGGGTGCCTTGGCTCTTCACCGGAGCATATCAAGGTCCAAGGCTTGCCTCGAGGACATGAGGGGTGAGCATCAGGCTGTTTTGGCCGCTCAGCAGACTACCTTGGCCGCCCTAAAGACTACCCAAAAGCAGGAACAGGAGGCCAAGGATACCTTGGCGGCCGCGCGGGCTGAGCTGGACGCGTCCCACCCCAAGCTGCAAGAGGCTGAGGCTACCAAGATCGCCCTAGCCGCCGTAACGGCCAAACTCGAAGAGGCCAGGGCTGCCCGGGCCGCGCTAGACTCTGCAAAAACCGAGGCCGAGGAGGCCAAGGCCGCCTTGGAAACGAAGAAGGCGGCTTCCAGCTCCGCCATGGAGGATATGCTATACCACGGATGGGTCTTCAACCCGGATGGCGACTTCTCCTTTCTAGGAGCGGATGCTTGGGAGCTCTTCCGGGAGGGGTTTAAAGCTCGCCTTCAGCAGGAGGCGCCCTCTGAGACCGGGGAGACCTCCACAGCGGCCGAGCAGGAGGGCGAGACGGCGACCTCAACGGAGCAGCCCGGTGGAGCCTAGGGCCTTCTTTCTTTTTCTTTTTTGAACACATATATATTTTTTTTGTAACTTTTGTATGAGGTTTTTTCACCTCAAGACAATTGGCTTTATCAATTTTTTCTTTTAATTGGTTTATATCCTTTTGCCTCTATGCACTTCGGTAATAGTCTTAGTTCGTTTTTCTTTCTGTTGGTGCTATGATTGATACTTTTATACTTTTCTAGGAAAAACATGTTAACCAATCTTGACCCAACTTCTAAGATAAGTCATGGTTGCTCCTCGGACATTGCCTTGAAAACTTAGTTCGCGTTAATTCTTGATATAATATCTCGTGCTCTTTAAGAAAAACAACAATCAATCAACTTGAATTAACTTCTAAGTTTTAGGACATGGTTATGTCCAGGACGTTAGTTTGAAAACTTAGTTGGCGTTAATTTTTATCAATATCTCGTGTTTTTTAAGAAAAAACATCGATCAATCAATTTGAATTAACTTCTAAGTTTTAGGACCTGGTTTCATCCAGGGCGTTAATTTGAAAACTCAGTTCGTGTTAATTCTTGACTAATATCTTGTGCTTTTTAAGAAAAACACCGATCAATCAATTTGAATCAACTTCTAAGTTTTGAGACGACCTGGTTACATCCAGGATAGGACTTAGTTCGAGTTAATCCTTTATCAATATCTCGTGTTTTTTAAGAAAAAACACCGATCAATCGATTTGAATAAACTTCTAAGCCTTTAAGGCAACCTGGTTCTATATAGGCACCATATGCCCCCCAAGTAACTAGGAAAGGGTCTTTCGTGGTTACTTGAGATTACACCCGCAAATATACACAATAATAAACAAAGATTTAATTCTCATTGCTTAACAAACAAAAAAAAAGTGCCTTTAAGCCTTACAATGGTGTTACTAATAATATTTCTTCAAATGGATGGCGTTCCAAGTCCGTGGGATTGCTTCTCCATTGAGCTGAGCTAATTTGTAAGTTCCTTCCTTTATGACCTCGGTGATTTGATATGGCCTTTCCCAGTTCGGTCCCAATACTCCATCTTTGGGATCCTTACCGGCTAAGAAGACTCTCCTGAGGACCAGGTCGCCAATGCTAAAGGCGTATTTCTTGACCTTTGTGTTGAAATAACGAGTGATTTTTTGTTGGTAATGCGCGAGCTGAAGTTGCGAATCTTCTCATCTTTCATCAATCAGGTCGAGGGACGCGCAAAGTAGTTCGTGGTTGCGGTCCTGGTCATACACCTGGACTCTATGCGAAGATACCTTAATCTCAACAGGGAGGACTGCCTCACTCCCAAAAGTTAGGGAGAAAGGAGTATGACCCGTAGAAGTCCAATGCGAGGTCCGGTATGTCCACAGTACCTGGGGGAGCTGTTCTGGCCAGACCCCCTTGGCTTCATCTAGCCTCTTTTAAGGCTCACCTTTAGCGTCTTATTGACAGCCTCGACTTGGCCATTTGCCTGAGGATAGGCCACAGAGGAGAAGCTTTTCACAATGTCGTACCTTTCACAAAATTCAGTAAAGAGGTCACTGTCGAAATGATTCCCATTGTCGGATACGATTTTCTTTGGCAGCCCGAACCGGCAAATAATGCTCTTGACCACGAAGTCGAGGACTTTCTTGGAAGTAATTTTTGCCAAAGGTTATGCCTCAGCCCACTTTGTGAAGTAGTTGATAGCCACCACAGCGTAGCGGACCCCGACCTTTCCAGTAGGGAGGGCGCCAACCAGGTCGATTCCCCAGACCGCAAAGGGCCACAGGGACGAGATCATCTTCAGCTCAACTGGGGGAGCTCGGGCAACTGTGGTGAATCGCTGGCACTTGTCACATTTCTTGACGTACGAGATCGAGTCCTTTGATAGAGTGGGCCAGTAATACCCTTGCCTTAAGACTTTTAGGGCCAAGCTTTGCCCCCCAGTGTGATCCCCGCAAAAACCCTCATGCACTTCCTGCAAGATGGCCTTTGCCTCGCCTGGCAGAACACATCGTAAGAGGGGTAGGGAATGCCCATGTCGGTACAGCACCCCATCTACTACCGTATACCTTGGAGCCTAGTACAGTACCCGCCGTGCGTCATTACGCCCCTCGGGTAACTTTCCTTCGATGAGATACTCGAGGAGGGGGGTCATCCAGGTTGGTCTGGCGTCGATCATCTCAACCTCCGCCCCGACCTCTTCTATGCTTGGTTTCTCCAATAACTCTACTGGTACTAACCCCAAAGCCTCCATCTCCCCAGAGGTAGCGAGCTTGGCGAGGGCGTCTGCGTTAGCGTTCTGCTCTCGAGGTATCTGCTCGATTGAGCCTCGTTCAAATGCGGACAATTCGACTTTTACCTTGGCCAGGTAAGCAGCCATCTTGGCTCCCCGTGCTTGATATTCACCTAGCACCTGGTTTACCACTAGCTGGGAATCACTGAAGCACTAAACGGAGCTGGCCTTCAGCTCCTGGGCTACCCTTAGCCCGGCCAGCAAAGCTTCGTATTCGGCCTCGTTGTTGGAGGCCTTGAATCCGAATCTCAGCGCCGAGTGGAATCTATGCCCTTCTGGAGATATCAAAATGATTCCATCCCCGAAGCCGTTCTCATTAGATGAGCCATCCACGAAGATCTTCCATGACGCCTGGGTCGAGGTGACTTGGGGTGACACTTCCACAGGATTCTCCCTGAATCCTGTGCACTCTGCCACAAAATTGGCCAGGGCCTAACTCTTTATAGCAGTTCGTGGGGTGTACAAAATCTCGAATTGACTGAGCTCGATAGCCCATTTCAACAGGCGTCCCGATGCTTCAGGTTTTTGCAAAACCTGCCTTAAAGGTTGATCGGTCATGACGTGTATTGAGTGGGACTGGAAATACGACCTGAGCTTTCAGGAGGCCGTGATAAGACAGAACGCCAATTTTTCCATCAATGGGTATCGGGACTCGGCTCCGAGAAGTCTCTTGCTGATGTAGTAGACTGGTTTCTGAACTCGGTCTTCTTCACGAACCAATACAGCACTAGCTGCATCTTCTGTGACAGCTAGGTAAAGGAAAAGAGGCTCTCCTGCCTTTGGTTTGGACAATACGGGCGGCTCGGCCAAGTGTGCCTTCAGATCGAGGAACGCACGTTCGCACTCCTCTGTCCATTCGAACTTCTTGTTCCCCCGAAGCAGGTTGTAGAATGGCAGGCACTTGTCAGTGGATTTGGAAATAAACCGATTAAGGGGTGCTACCCTTCCTATCAGGCCTTGGACGTCCTTTCGCGACCTAGGTGAGGGGAGCTCGAGCAATGACCTGATCTTATCGGGGTTCGCTTCGATTCCTCTAGTGTTGACGATGAAACCCAGGAATTTTCCAGATGCGACCCCAAAAGTGCACTTCTGTGGGTTCAGCCTCATGTCGTACCCCTTTAGTATCTTGAAGCATTCCTCCAGGTCGAAAACATGGTGATCGGCAGTCTTTGACTTGACCAGCATGTCATCAACGTACACTTCCATGTTCTTCCTGATCTGGTTGGCAAACATTCTATTCACCAATCTCTGGTATGTAGCACCGGCGTTCTTCAGTCTGAACGACATGACCTTGTAACAATAGACGTTAGTTGGGGTCATGAAGCTGGTGTGCTCCTGGTCTGCCAGATTCATGGCGATCTGATTGTAGCCTGAGTACGCGTTCATAAAGGACATGAGCTCGTGTCCCACCGTGGCGTCCACCAATTGGTCGATCCTTGGCAAGGGAAAACAATCTTTGGGGCAGGCTTTATTCAGATCAGAGAAGTCGATGCAAGTTCGCCATTTCTCATTGGGCTTCGGGACCAGCACAGGATTGGCGACCCAAACTAGAAACTTGGCTTCACGGATAAAGCCGCATTTCTTGAGTCGGGCTACTTCTTCTTTTAGGGCTTCAGCCCGAGTTGTTCCCAGGCGCCTCTGTTTCTGGGACTTTGCAGGAATGCTCTTATCCAAATGAAGGGTGTGCATGATGACATTTGGACTGATTCCCACCATGTCCTCGTGTGACCATGCAAACACATCCAGGTTCTCCTGTAGAAATTTGATCAGCTCTGCCTTCCTCTTGCCATAGAGGTTTTTCCCGAGCTTAACCATCCGTGAGGGATTTTGTGGATCGATATTTACTTCCTTGAGCTCTTCAATAGCTTGGTGCTCAGACTTATCCTCGCCTATTCGGGGGTCAATATCCTCACTTAGGACGATACTTTCCCCTTCGGCGCTCTGAGGTTTTTCAACCTCAGGATTAGGCAAAGGTTCCTAAGATTCCTCTTCTCCACCTTGGATGGCCATTGTTAACTGCCCGGGTTTCAATTTTCCCTTCATGGAAATGCTGTAGCATTCCCTGGCAGCAAGCTGATCGCCATGGACCGTGCATATCCCTGTGGAAGAAGGGAATTTCAGCGTGAGGTGGCGGACGGAGGTGATGGCTTCAAAAGCTATAAGTGTAGGTCGACCCAAAATGGCATTGTATGTGGCGGGACAGTCGATGATCACGAATTCAAGGAGTTTTGACACTGTCCGAGGTCCCTCTCCTATGGTGATCACCAGCTCGATCGTCCCTATAGCCGCTGATCCTTCTCCAGAGTAACCATAAAGCATCATGGAGGTCGCCTTCAGCTTGGCGACAGATAAACCCATCTTCTCCAGTGTGGATCGGAATAGAAGGTTTACTGAGCTCCCATTATCGATCAGCACTCTCCTAACCCTCCGATTAGCGAGCTGCACTGCTACGAACAGAGGGTCGTTATGAGGGAACTGAACGTGGCTGGCATCTTCTTCAGTGAAAATGATTGGTTGCCTTTCCAATCGCTGATGCTTTGGCAGATGTTGCTCGAGGACGAACTCCACTCCATTATGAGCCTTGAGTTCGTTGACGTACCTCTTTTGGGCACCTCTGCTCATGCCAGCCAAATGAGGACCCCCAGAGATTGTGGAGATCTCTCCTCCTATCACTGGAGGAGGGACGTCTTGATCTACCCGGGACCCGAGCTGACTGACCGGGGCTTCCGGTGCAGGTCGACTTGCCGGAACCCTGTTCCACGCATACTGAGCCAAGGGGCCGGCTCTGATGAGAGTCTCGATCTCATCTTTCAGGTGTCTACAATCATCGGTATTGTGGCCAACGTCGTTGTGGAAACGGAAAAATTTGGAGGTGTCTCGCTTCCCCTTCTGGTGCTTTAATGGCTCCGGCTTCTTCCAGGGGAGGCGAGCAGAGTTTGCTAGGAAGATGTTCTCCCTAGAGTGGGTGAGCTCCGTATAAGTCGCGTAGACCGGCTTAAATTTTTCCACGGACTTATTCTTCTTGGGGCCGTGCTGGTTGCCCTCGCCGTTCCCCTTTCTCTTGCCTCCACCAAACTGGTTATTCTGTGTAACGTTCTGGGTCGCTGTCACGACCTCCGTTCCTACTCCAGCGGGCTGCTCAGGGACCTGGCTGGTTCCTGCAGCTGAGGCTTGGGCCTCCTCCAAGTTGATCCACCCCTGGGCCTTATTTAGGAATTCATTTACTGAGCTGACTCCCTTCCTTTGTATCTCATTCCAGAGTCCCCCTCCGACGAGGATTCCAGTCCTCAAAGCCATGAGTTTGGAGCTGTCGTCTGCGTCTCTGGCTCGAGCAGCAACGTTCGCGAACCTGCTCAGGTAAGCCTTCAGAGGCTCGTCGGGTTGTTGCCTCACATTGGCCAGGGAGTCGGATTTGACGCGGGCAGCTTGGGAGGCTCAGAATGCTCTCTTGAAGTCAGCAGAGAAAGTTTTCCAGGAGCTGATTGATTGTTTCTTACTTTGTTTGAACCACTACCTGGACGGCCCGTTCAGTGTGGAGGGAAATATTAAACACCTTAGCTCAGGGCCAATGTTCGGTCCAGTAGCTCCCGTTCGAGAAGCTCGGAGCCCGCCTCTGGGGGTGAGGATCCGGGACTTCTCTGGGCGCCCTGCTACGATGGGAAGGTCCTGCGGATGGTGGGTTTCTCCTGCTACTCCCATAAGCTGTAATATCTCGGACAGGCCGAGGAGGAGACGGATATCTTATCGGTGAAGGAGGATGCCTGACCGGGGATGCAATCCTGGTTCCGTCAGGGCGGATCAGGATAGGTAAGGGCCTTTCGGCCCTGCCAACTTGCGGGCCTTGCACCTGGCGATCTGAGCGGGGCGCAGGACAGCTGGCCGGGACGGGCTGTCGCTGTGAGCCCTCCCCGGATCTCCTTCTAGAATTCCCTCGAGCCCTCCTGGGCACGCTCGAGGCTGACAGTGAGCTGGGAGTTGAAGTTCGGACCGATCGGTAATACTGTTGCTCAGCCCTGGGTAGTTCTTTGAAGATTGCCTCTCAGCGGTGCGATGAGGGAGTAGAGTTGGATGTCGGAGGTCTGGCCGAGCGGCTAGGCCTAGACCGATTACCCCGGCGGGACTTATGAGTCTCGCCTTGCCTCTTTCCGACGTTAGCGTAGGTTGTAAGAAGGGGTAGTCGGGCCAACACCTCCTCAATCTGCTGATTAGCTTTCGCCAGCTGACTCCTCAGCTGAGTATTCTCCATCTCTACCGCCGTGTAAAAGTCCGGGTTTGGATTAGGTGGCCGGGGTGCCGAACTTCCGGTGTCATCCTGGCCTATTGGCTGCTTGCCCGACCACTGCTGAACTTCGAGGTTTTGCTCACCGGAGACGGCGGCATGATGGGCCTCCTGCCCATCATGTTGGTCTGCCTCGTTACCGTGTCTTGATCGAGTGATCACCATAGTTGGATATTTGCGATAGCACCAATTTAACAAGCTCTCAATGAAAGCACCAAACTGTTGACGCGGTTCTTCACCAACAGGTAATTAAGAAAATAAGATAAAGGGATTAGTGCTGAGTAATGAACCGAAACAGATGAATGATCTTAAAATGAACTGATGACACCAATGCGTTTTTAGGTAGTTCAAAGGTTAAAATCATTCTACTCCACCAGCCAATATTATTGGTATATTTCTGGGATTCTTTACAGGGTATTTCGTTACATAATCGAATCCAACCCCTTGCAACTCCCAGGGTCTCCATATTTATAGGAGAGGGCACCTGGGGGTTGGTAAGGGGGGTCATCCCGTGACCTTCTTACCCATCATGTCACTTCTGTGACATTCATGATTAATTCCTAAAACCTGACAAATGAAGTGTGGTCTAATCAATAGGTAAGGGGGATAATGGGCCGCACGGCCCAACCTAGTCGTGGGTGCCTGAACATGCACGTTCATGCTGCGTGTCCGAGAATTCAGGGATATATCATACACGTGATGTCTTATATATGCACGTTTACATTGCGTGGTTGACTTTATAAAGGGTCACAGCTTCCAACTCCAGCTCGTGCCTCGAGCTGGATACCTTCTTGACCCGTGGTCTTCATATTTCTGACTCGACCCTTAAATAATCTTGATAAACCTTTGGCTACCTCAAGCTAAAGAGGTAGGACCTGACAACAGCAGCTCCGGCCCACGTGGTATCCACGTGGGTGATATAATTATGCCATATCTCAGCTCGCTAATAGCCCATGGAAAATTAGGGCATACAGAGAACAATTCATAAACCCAAAACACCATATAATTAACCACTCTTAAGAACATACACTCACCAAAATAAAACATCCATCCATTCATCACATATTACGGTAATATAAGAATGCAATTATACCCACACAATAATTAATGCATGGCAGAGATTAATGACCGCACTGGTACCAATTGTCGGTAACTGGTTTACCATGTGCACAGTGGAAAGCACAGGGTGTTGGGCCCAGAGATTTCAAAAGAAAAAATTAAACAAAATTTAAATAATCGGATCCATTAACATGCAAAACATTAATCATAGAGAAATAAAAAGATTATGATTTATGAGTTGAAGAACCATCAAGAATCATTGTTATCCTTTTATATCTCAAATGAACATCCAATCTAAAGAAATTCTTCAAAATAGTTAGACCAAGATCTTCCAAGATATATCTCTACACCTCATGACATGTGTGGGCACGAACAATATTGGTAGGAAACAATTTCTGATTCATAAGATATTCTCAACACATGAGAACTTGGAATTTTTAGGTCTTATACAATTTTCAGGGATAGGAAAATATTATGATATATTTTCTTTCACTTTTTGAATATTATGTATATCACATATATCTCTGTTGAAAACTATATTTCTGATAGATTTATAAAAGAATTACTTAAATTCAAATTTTAAAATTTAAACTATAAATCTAGTATTAAATTAATAAATAAAAGAAAAATATAAAGGTCCAATCTTGATCTTGTTACATGTTGTACATGCCAACTATATTCCCTTGAATGTGGTTGGCGCATAACATCCTTATTTTTAGGGATGTGTTACAACCAATTTTCTTTTAAATATTTTTAATAATTTATTTATTCAAAAATATCTAAACCTGATAACTTATTTATCAAATTAAAAAAAATATTATTTCAAATTCAAATCCAATTTAAATTATCATAAATATATTTTCACGTTATTTAAATAAATAAACCTAATTAATTCAAAAATAATTATCTTAATTATTTATATGTCATTTTCGAAAATACCATTTTATTTAAAAAATATTTTTTGAAAAATATAATTAATTAATTTATTAATTTCTAAAATTAATTTATTAATTTTTCTAGATTACATATTTGACCCTAAAGAACAAATTTCTTCTAAATATGCCATTAATTTTCTTGATTTTTTCCAATTTCAACTCTTACCTTGAATAGTGTTGATAAAGTCATCTCGAGAACCTATGAACCTATAATTTCAAGCTCCAATAAATTTAGATTATTAATTAAAACACTTTAATATAATAACCTTAATTTATTAATTTCAATATTATTCCACTAAAAATATGAGATTGCACTCTAGTAATTGTAGAGATCTATTTATTGAGTACTTTTAAACATATGAAAAATGTCAATCGATTTAATCACTACATACAATTCATTCCTCTATTAATGGTTCATAAGTAAAGGAGGAATTAATCACCATTTAACCTCTTTCATTATATCTTGTTTCTTTAAGTACCATTACATTTACTAGTGAAGGTTAATTCATAAACTGATTTTATAAATTTGAGCTCAATAACCTTTCAGTTCCAAAAGTCAACCCTTAAGAAAATCATTATTCAATTTCTCTCAGACAGTTATAGATTCCATATCAGTATGTTATGTCCCCAGCCATTTACATCAATGAGTTCCCAAAACAAAAGTTTTGAGCCTGATTATTCTGACAAACCATAATAAGTGAATCAAAGAACTCATATGACAAAAATAAGAGCTCGTAATAACTTCAGGATTAAGATCAATTTATACATGATCATTTTAATGATATGTTTAATTAATACTTATAAAGTAAACGATAATATGAAGTATTAATAACATATCGGGTCCTATTCATGTATAACCACTTTATACAAAGCACATCCCCTAAGATGTCCTACTACATCAGTAATCTAGATCTAGATTACATGTATTCATAATACTAGTGAACCGTACTTACAGTATTTAATCCAAAGATTCTATGTAACTTTGTTTTATTGAGAACTGTTTAAATTTGTTACCTACAATCTTAATCATCTTACCAATACAAGATTGTAGTCACAATAAAGAATTTGAGAATTTTATGATATTCATATTATAATAATAATAATAATAATAATAATAATAATAATAATAATAATAATAATAGTAAGCAAACAAACAAACAATCTATGCCAAAATTTATTTCAATTATTTATTTCATAAAACATTGTTCAAAACATATGCTTTAAAGGGCACTACTCCCAACATTACCATATGCTCAACTCTTCTAAATGTTTTGAATCTCATATACCTTGTCCTTGAAATCAAAAAGTTAGGATAGCTGATGGTAATTTCTCACCTATTGCAAGAAAAGGTTTAATTAAAATTTATGATGGGATAGATCTTAAATGTCTCATCCATGTTCCTAAACTTACTTGTAATCTCTTATATGTTAGCAAATTATCTAGATATTCTAATTGTTTTGTGGTTTTCTATGAACCTCGTTGTCTTTTTCACGATCGGAGTTCGGGGAAGACGATTCACGGGTGTTAGGATGATTAATAGACTCTATTATTTCGAATATAGGACATCTAATAATAAAATTGTTCAATGATTTAGTAGCATTAACTTTCTTTCTGTTCATGATCAAATAATGGGCCACCCTTCTTTTTCTTAATTAAAACATTTGTTTCCAACACTATTTAAAATGTTGAATCATTTTAAGAGCCAACGTCAATCTTACGTTAATCATCTTTCGGGGGGGGGGGGGGGGGACCATCAAAGGTGGCTACCAACAAAATGGTTTGTTACTTTTATAGACGATCATACTCGTCTTCTAAACAAAAATCGGTATTTTAATAACTGATCATGGAACAGAGTATTTTAATCACAACTTGGGAAATTTTTCAAAAGAAAAAGGTATATTGCATTAATCTACATATCCAGATACTTCTGAACAAAATAGAATAGCTAAAAGAAAAAGTAAACATTTGCTAGAGGTAACTCGTGTCATGTTGTTTTATATGGACATTCCTATATATTTATGGGGTATGTTGTTCTTACTACCTCTTATTTAATAAATAGAATGCCCACTAAGGTTTTACAATACACTACTCCATTGGAATATTTACAAAGGTTTTTTTCCAGCATCTAACTAGATTTACCATTGAAGATTTTTGGCTATACTGCTTATGTTCATCTTCCAAAAAGGTCTAGGTCTAAGTTAGATCCCAGAGCTGACAAATGTATTTTCTTGGGCTATCCTCCTAATAAAAAAGGGATATAAATGTTTTCATCCTATCACTAAGCGTATTTATACTACTATGGTCGTTACTTTTCTAGAAAATACTCCTTATTTTTCCAAAATATTTATCCAGGGGGGAGAATTCAGTGGAACAAAAATTTTGGGACGTTGTTGAACCTCTACCTAATATTATTGATGTTTCTCTTAAGAAAACTTAGTCTAAATCTATTGGAACTGACATTGGTTTGTCAAAAACAGAAATGCTACAATTGATTAAAAGTCGTAACAACCTTGAGCCAATGGTTTATTCAAGGAAGAATATCTCTGAAAAAAGTAAAGACCATCTAAACATCCCTGTAGAAGGCCAAACAAAAGCCCTGAACAATGGTCCCTCAAGTACTCCAGGTAATTCTTCTCCTTCTATTTTATCTCTCGATAGTATTCTGCCTTCACAACCTGATTTGAGCCCTAAACCTACACCCGAAACACAAGATCTTCCCATTGCCCTTAGAAAAGGAACTCATGCATGTACAAAACATCCAATTGCCAAATACATTTCTTACAAACACCTATTTGACACCTATAGAGCATTTATTACAAGCTCAAGGTTGTTGTCACGGTCTCAAGGTTGTCACTGCTAACTTATAAAGCATTTTTACAACAGGCTCAAGAACTTATTAGGTGAACCAAGGTGGAAGTTGGTAGTGTTTGAATAAATGAATGCTTTGAAAAAGAGTGGAACCTGCGAGATTGTAGAGTTACCAAGGGAGAAGAAAATTGTAGGGTGTAAATGGATGTTCACAATTAAGGGCAAAGCTGATGGAAGTGTTGAGTGGTATAAAGCTAGGCTTGTGGTTAAAGGCTTCACCCAAACCTATGAAATAGATTCTCAAAAGATATTTGCTCCTGTTGCAAAAATTAACTTTATTCGGGTTCTATTGTCTCTAGCAGTTGATTTTAATTGGCATTTACACCAATTAGATGTGAAAAATGCATTTCTTATGCATTCAGCTAGTTCAAAATACTTTGAAGTCGTTTACAGAATTCTATGTATTTAAAGGCTTCTTGTTTAAACCACAAGGACATCTAAAAGTTGAAGCCTATACTGATGTTGATTGGGTTGGGTTGGTGCCCAGAAGATCGAAGGTCTACTTTTGGCTATTGTACTTTTTTGTAGGTGGTAACTTGGTTATATGGCAAAGCAAAAAGCAAAATGTAATGGCTAGAAGTAGCGCTAACGCTGAGTTCAGGGCTGTGGCTCATGACATGTATGAAATCTTATGGATAAGAAGATTGCTTGAAGAACTAAAGTCCTTACAACCATCTCCTATGAAACTATATTGTGACAGCAAAGCTACAATTGCTATTGCTCACAATCTAGTGTTGCATGAACGTACTAAGCATGTTGAGGTAGATAAGCACTTTATTAAGGAGAAAATGGAAACAGGATTGGTGTGCATGACTTACATCCCTACTAAAGAACAAGTGGCACATCTTCACAAAAGGATTGTACAAAAACCAGTTTGAGTTTCTTAATAGCAAAACTAAACAGATCACTTGGGTTGGGATTGTTGTTAGAAGTAATGGGCTATTTGCTATTTGCAAACATAGTAGATACAGGGTGCGATGAAGTATGCAAAATAAGTAACCAAGGATTTCATATATGTTATTTCTCTTAAAAAATTGGCTGCAAAGAGGTCAAGTATCCATGTATCTATATAATCTGTAATTACAGTGGAGCAAAATGTAATAGAAAGAAAGAAATGGTTACAGTAATGAAAATAAATCATTTAGAGTTGATCTTGTTTAAGCATAAAGAAGCTTAGAGTTAATTTTCCTCTGATCTCTCTAATATGAAAATGTTGCCTTTGTCATCCCTCCCTATCCTCAAGATATCATCAACATACCTACAGTGATTGAATCAAGGAAAAATACAATCTTGAACTTCTAGGAAAAGCAATCATAAAATGTAATCAAAATCAAATATAAACTAGTTGACTCAGGATACGTGATTTCCAGCCAACCCTCTGGATTGAAGATGCCAAGCAGAAGATCATAATTTTTCCGGAACACATTCATTAACTATTGAGTTCAAAACAAGAGAAAACTCAGGTTAAAAGGAGTGGGAAAAGAGCACCACATAAAGGGTTGCAATCAGATAAAAGAGCACTTCACAACATATTAGGCACAATAGAAAATACCTGATCTGGAATAATTGTTGAGTGATCATAACTGATTTCCACTCTCTGTAGAATTTTAACAGAAAGTTATTGATGATGATTTTGACTCCTTAGTAGTAGAAAAAGGCACTTTGAAATATCAATTTGCATAACGACATTCAATTTTTGTTTTGGCAATATAGTTTTTCCGACAATACTCAAAGCTATCGAGTATTGTCGAGAAGACTACTTTACAATTGGGTTGTAGTTAGAGTCAAGATTCTTAAGCTAAGAACATTAGAATATTATATGTAAGAAAGAGAAAAAAGGATAGAAGAGTTTTAACTGATCTGGATGCAATCTTGAAGGAAGCCTCAATAGTCAGCTGGCCATCTAACATTTTGAAACCTCTCACATTGAACTTGATTACATTAACTGCTTTGCTCTCCAGTTGAAAAGAACATATTATGAAAGATAAACAAAATCACCTCACAATTCATGAAACAAAAAAGAATACTAAAACACTGTAATGGTGAGCCAAGTAGATGTTTAAACAAAGAACCAAAAAAATGAAAAAATATTAATAATGTTATTTCACTGAAGGTCAATTTAGACAAAATTCTTAGGAATATTCATGGAATCCTACCTTAGCAACATCAATGGTCTGGAAAAAATCTCCCAATGAGATGAAGTCTCTTAATCCTAGTTTCGTTCTCTTTGCTCCTAATACTGTTATTGTACTATACACAAGCTTCCAGTTTCCAGCTACCTTTCATATATAGAAACCAATGTAAACTTCAAAAAATTGATGAAAAAAAAATTAAAAAGAAAAAGATAAAAATCACATACTAAAGTCAACAAAACTTACAACATATTAAAAGAGATTAACCTTTTCTAAATTTCTAGTAGGATTTGGAGTTGGATTCTGAAACTCCAGCTGCTTAACCAGATTTTCAATCGCAGATTTTTTCGCAGAGGGGACTCCAAAAATACCTCTATTGATTCCTTGAAAAAATAAGAGCAAAAGTCCCATTTCAGTAAATGGGGTCTTATATAATTATCCATAGGATGCTGAAATGCATAAAAACGTACCTTTAAGAGCTTGGAAAAGCTCAGCTTTTAACTGGGTAAATGATTCTTCCCCAACTAGGCCAGAGCTTTTTTCTGCAGCTCTGGCTAAGAAAATGGGGATTGACTTAGATGGGCACTCACCAAATATTGAGCTCTTGTTCCTTTGATGAGGGGCTGTGATTAATATGTGAGTTCTAAGCTTGTTGGTGGTTTTCTGTATTTTGGGATTGGCAGGGGAAGCTGGGAACAGTGGTTGTACAAGCATTGAGGCCATGGAAATATGTCTATCAGTAATAAAAACGAAAAGCCTTAAAATTTAGTTTTATTTTAGGTGGAAAACTGGAGATCATGACCGAGGGCCATGGCTGAAACGATGGGAAGAAGGTGATTTAGTTTCCTCTCGTAGCTCCTTCCATTTGATTTTTTTGTATTTTAGATTTTTTATTTTGTTTTATAATTTTGTTTTTTTAATATATTTTTATCACGTTCTTTCTTGATTTATGGTGGTAAATTAGCAAGATATTGATTATTTTCTCTATAAAAAGATAGTAATACTCTTTTTTTCCTCATTTAACCATAAACTTTTTTTAACTTCATAATATGAGTTTGAGAAAAATAAAGTAAAAGAAAAGAGTAGAAGAGCTGGAAAATTATCAAGTTGTCCATTTTCTTATTTTTGGATTTGAGGATAGACTTTGTTTGAGAGGAGATCCTAGTCCGACTTGAAACCTGTGGTCGAGAGTTGAGACTTTACTAAGTGTTTGGTAGGGAGGGAAATGGAGATGAAAACAAGAAAAGAAATATATGGTAGGACTATTCACTTGTTATCAGTCGAGACTTAATTCCATGAATCTTTACTGCTTGCATTTTGGATTACTTCAAACTTATAAGAACTAATTCAAAAACATTATGAAAGAGTTTGAGAAAAAGAAAAAAAAAACATATGCAAGCAAAATATTTTACCCAAAAAAACAAGATGCACCTTTTCTTTTCTATCTCGCTTCTTCCCATTTAGTAATTCCCGTAAATAATTGTTTGAATAAATACATTTATTTAAGAGATAGGATCTATGAACATTGTTTTTTTTTAATAAAGATAGTGTTCACCGTGTTTTCACCAAATGACACGTGGCAATCAGAAATCGGTGCGGGTAGGACACGTGGCGGAGACGTGTGTCTCTTCAAGTGAGGCCACACCTCAGGGGTCAGTCCTTGGAGGGTGGATATCTCGAATAACGGCCACGTCCCTCGGATAAAGGTAGGGCACAGACGTCTCTTTCTGAGGCCATCCCCCGAGGACTAGTTAGTAGTCCTCGAACTCGTTACAAGCATTTGTCTTCCAAGGCGAGGACCTTGTCCTCGAGACCTAAAAGGGTAGCCAGGTGTCAGCCAGTGCATGTTTGCAGTGTTAGAGGATCGTCTAACAACTTTTTTGATGATCCGCCCACAGTATTGTCGATTGTACGACTCGACAATTCACACTCCCACTACGCCGTCTGCAAGGAGATATGTGCGCACGCACTGACAGTGTCAAGGGGATGTTCCCCATAAAATAGGTAACTTTATGGAGTGGGCCCCATGTACATCGCCAGGGTCGTGCTCTCTAGTTAATGCAGCCCAATGCATTAAAGTGGTATCAATACCCCAATAACGGGGGGAATGTGTATTAATTATAGATAATTAGCATTAATGACCCCAACTTCTATAAATAGGGCTGGGAGTCTCATTGTAAATGGTTAAGTTTTTTAGAGAGAGAAAACTTGTACTCAGAGCAATATAAACGATGCCTGAAAAAACTCCATTGGAGCTTGCCCTAACAAGCTTCCAATCTCCTTAATAACAAAGATTTGTGGACTAGGGCTCTTTTTATAGCCTGAACCACGTAAAATCGTTGTGTTCTTATTTGTTCCTTTCTTTAATCTATCATCTTTAAGTTGATAGTGAAAAAAGCAGTCAACATTTTGGTGCTTTCATTGAGAGCTTGAAGAAAGCATTCAGAACATTTACAACCATAGTAACCGCTAGAAGAAATGTCACAAACGATGTAGTCCCCCCTACCGAAGTTGAAGGAGGGGAAACCAGTTGACAGCCACCTGAGGACATGTCTGAGATGGTGGAGGATTATGATGAAGACGTTGAGTACGATGGTGAAGACGACGGTGGCAACCAGGAGTATTATGAGGAAGAGTAGCCCAAGGATGCAGAGGAGACACCAGAAGTGGTGGTGCTCCGTGAATAGGTGGCCACCCAACATCAAAAGCTTGCCATGAAGGCCACTCTTGTAGCCCAAGGGCTATGAGTGGACCCCAATGGTAATGTGCCAGCTGGGCATCCAACTAGCGTGCCATCTGCGCACCTTGTTGGAGTGCTACCTGCAAATCCAGCCAAAGTGCTCCCCGAGCACCCGACTGAAGAGGCGTGAGATCCGCCAGTTGGAGTGCCTACAAAGCATCCAGCTGGAGTTGGAACCACAGTGCCGTCACATGATCGTGGCAAAGGAAAAATTGACGATAATATTGCTCCAAAGCAGAAAAAAGGTCCGTCAGAGCCCCAAGAACCACCAGATTCCCAAGCAGGCTAGAAAGGGTAATGGCCCAGGAGCTCGAGGACACCGCCAGGCTGCCAGCGCCCATGGAGCTCAGGGCGTTTCGCCCCAACACGCCCATACGGACCGCGCAAGGCATGGAGGTGGTGTCCCCTCAGTACCTCGCCAACCTCGTAGGAACAACGGTCCAGGGGCCACCTGAGAAACGTCTCTATAAACCGAGAATGTGGCATCAGTATATTGGTAAATAATGAGAATATTGAGTCCGATGGCAAAACCGAGGTGGCTCATCCCGAGGATAACTGTGCGTTCTGAGGCCAGGCTAACCTACAGGACAACCTTAATGCTTGTAGGTGCAAAACACTAATGGGCGCGAGCCCGCCAAGAAAGGTCTATTAGGCCTATGGGACAATCTCAACGCCTGAAGACGAGATAACCTAGCGCAGAGCATCAACCGAGACTGAAACCCACTCTGCGCGGAATTAGAGAGTCTGAAAATGATCATCCTAAGAATGGCCAGATGGCAAGGCCACGACTCAGACTCATAGGACAAAGAAGGGGAGCCCTGTGCTCTTCACATTGTGGAGGCCACTCTACCGTAGCGCTTCAAGATGTCGACCATTCCTCCCTATGATGGCGGCTGGGACCCCATCGATCACCTTTCTAAGTTCAACAGATTGATGTCGGTGCACCGTGTCTCTGACGACGCTAAATGCCATGTGTTCCCGATTACTTTAATGGGGCCGATAGATGAGTGGTTCAAGAAGCACCGGCCAGGATCCATTCAATCATGGCACCAACTATCGTCTGCCTTCCGAAGACAATTCATAGGAGCTTAAAAGGTGAGCTTCGAGGTCAATGATTTAGCCAACATAAAACAAGGCCCTTCGAGACCCTCAAGGCATACATCAAACGCTTCAAGGAGGAGGTAGCGAGAACCAAGAGGGTTGATGATGGCCAGCAATTGATGGCCTTGCAAGCCGGCATCCACGTGGGATCCCTGCTTTGGGATGACCTCTAGCAGAGGGGATGCCGACGACTCAACAACTTCATTTGTAGAGCCCAAGAGTATATCAACTAGAAGGATGCCCAGATTGGAGCATCCAGAGGACCCATCGCCTTCCCCACTCCGACCACACCTGGCCCTGTGGCTTCGGGGATCCAGTATTCCCCTTACGCTCCTGTCCAACCAGACTTAGGGGGAGTCCAGCCTAGCCTGAGTGTCCCACCCACAGGTTTTAGTGTCGTGTCAACCCTTGGATTTAGTGCGGCTCCGACAGGATACGGAGCAGACCACTGGATACAGTGCTTTTCAGCCTGCATTCAGTGCTGGAGTTGCTACTCCGTCCTACTCTGCTGCATCCAGTTGAACCCCCAGTGACAGTAGATGCGGGGGCAAGGGCAAGGGCAAGGGGCAAAATCCTAAGGAAATGAAATCACACAGGCCAAGCAGGGAACTACCTCTGGCGAGAGGTACGTCTTGCAGTACTCTGAGTATACTGACTTGGTATACTCACGAGAAAATATCTTCGTGGCAACGGAACAGCATGTTCACTATCAAAAGCCACAACCATCCGAAGGGACACAGAAAGGCAAGATCCCAACTAGTTTTGTTGTTTTCATAACGACATAGGGCACCACACCAATGAGCACTGCCAACTCAAGGATGTGATCAACAACCTCATCAAGTTGGGACATCTCCACCAATATGCTAAGGGCAGAGCACGTCAAGCACAACTCCCTGTGGCAAGAACACCTGTGCCACTTGTTGCTCTACGGATCCCAGCAGTCGCTCCCATGGCCCCGCAACATCCAATGGTCCGAGGACCTCCCTTGGTGAACGGGCGAGTAGGAACCATTTCAGGAGGGCCCCACCTGGGGGTACCTCCCGAGAGAAAAGGTATATGCGAGCTTTAAATCATGATGATGAGGTGATGGCTTTGGCTTAGTTGCTTTCCCAAATGCCCCAAATGACTGACCAAGTCATAACATTCTCTGAAGATGATGCTCGGAGAGTACACTTCCCGCACCACAACCAGTTGGTAATTGGGAGCCAAGTCTCCAATAAAGTGGTGGCACAGATTCTGGTGGATAACGGGATTTCAGTGAACATCCTGTTTAAGTCAGCCTTCGAGAAAATAGGGCTGACCACTATAGATTTGTCCTCATGCGCCTCGACTCTTTACGGATTCTCGGGAGAAGCCCTCATCCCGATGGGGAAGATAAAGCTCCCTGTAATACTTGGAGAAGTGCCTCGCCAGCCCTTCAAATACTGCACCTTTGTGGTGGTAGGCTGCTCCTCGACATTTAACACCATCCTGGGACGGCCTGCCCTAGTAGAGTTTGGAGTCATCGCTTCCATCTGCCACCTGTGTAAGAAGTTTCCCATGGAAGCGGGGATTGGTACCATTCACAGAGACCAGAAAGAGGCAAGGCAGTGTTACAATGTGTCTCTTAAGATCCCTGTGATAGTGGTGGAGGCAGTAGTCCCTGAGCAACCCGAGGCATTGGAAGTACAGGCGATCTAGGAAATCGGGCCCGATGAATTGGACCCGAGGTTTCAAGAGGAGAGGGCCATTGAACCAATAGAGGAGGTGGAGGAGGTAGTTCTTGACACCTCCACCCCTGATAGAGAAACAAAAGTTGGGGTAAGCTTGAAGATGGATGTCTGGGAAGCATTGGTGGACTTCCTCCAAGAAAACAAAGACATGTTTGCATGGTCGCATTCTGACATTACTTGCATTGATCCAAACATCATCTTCCACTGCTTGAATGTCGATCCCAACTTTGCTCCCATCCAACAAAAGCAAAGGACGTTTGATCAAACTCGGAAAGAGGCTCTCAAGGTTGAGGTAGACAAGCTCTTCACCAACAGATTTATCCGAGAAGCCCAATACCCCAGATGTCTATCCTATTCTGTTCTCGTGGCAAAGTCAGATGGCATCTGGAGGACATGCATTGATTTCTTGTACCTTAACAAGGCTTGTCCGAAAGACTGCTTCCCACTCCCCAAGACAGACAGACACCACCTCCTGTTACGATCTATTGTCATTCACAGACACATACTCAGGCTATAACCAGATATCCATGCATGTCGCAGACCAGGAGCACACTAGTTTTCGGACCGACAAGGGTGTCTACTGTTACATTGTGATGCCTTTCAGACTGAAGAATGTTGGTGCCACCTACTAAAGACTAGTAAATTGGATGTTCAAGAACCAGCTGGGGCGAAACATGGAAGTTTAAGTGGATGAAATGCTTGTCAAATCTAGGAAAACTCTCGACTGTGTGGGTGACTTGGCAAAGGATTTCTCGGTGCTCCGCCGGTTCAGGATGAAATTAAATCCCCAAAAGTGCACATTTGGAGTTGCCTTCAGAAAATTTCTAGGTTTCATCGTCACTGCTCGAGGAATTGAGGCAAACCCTGAAAATATCAAGACGCTCATCGAAATGACATTTCCTCCGAAGCATAAAGACGTTCAGAGCCTAACAGGAATGATCACAGCTTTGAGTCGTTTTGTCTCCAAGGCAACAAACAAGTGCATCCCCTTCTTTAATGTGCTTCGAGGAAGTCAGAGATTTGAGTTGTTGGAAGAGTGCGAATAGGCATTCCAACAGCTCAAAGCGCACATGGAAATCCCTCCAATTCTATCCAAGCCCGTAGACAAAGATCCCTTCCTACTCTATATGGCTGTCTTGGAGAATGTTATCAGTGTTGCCTTGGTACAGGAGGAAGGCCATGTTTAGCACCTCATTTATTACGTTAGCAAAAGACTCCTCCGCATAGTGTCTAGGTACCCACTGATGGAGAAGTTAACTTTTTTTGTCTAATGGTGGCTTCTCAAAAACTAAGACCCTACTTCTAGACACATCCAATTAAGGTCCTCACAAACCATCCCCTCAAGCAAGTCCTTCAAAAGCCAGAGTCATCGGGAAGACTCTTGAAATGTTCAGTGGAGTTAAGTCAGTTCGACATCACTTACCATTCGAGGACTGATTTAAAAGGTCAGGCACTGGTCAATTTCATCGCCGAGTGCATGGGGAATAATGAGAAGCCTGAAAGTGGCCCATTGGTCAGACTAGCCTGGAAGTTTTTTGTGGATGGGTCTTCAAACAAAAATGGTGTCAAAGTTGGACTCATTTTGGTTTCCCCCAAGGGGCATAGGGTACACAGTGCACTCCGTTTTGGTTTCAATGCCTCTAACAATGAAGCGAAATACGAAGCCTTAATCACTGGGCTCCGAGTGGCACTTGAGCTAAAGGCTGAGGGCCTCAATATTTTTAGCGATTCTCAACTCATGGTAAACCAAGTACTAGGAGAGTACCAGGCCCACGAAACAAAAATGGCAGCGTATATGGAAAAGGCTCAAGAAATGTTGCATAACTTCAGAAGATTCACTATTCAGCAAGTGCCGCGAGAGTAAAATTCCAATGGCGATGCCCTGTCTAAGTTGGCCACCACCAAAGACGCTGAGTTGATCAATGTAGTCCCCATTGACTACTTGGCTACTCCGAGCATCTCAGCTCTTGGTGAGGTGGAGGCTATACAACCCCAAGATGGGTGGATGGAGCCAATAGTGAAATATCTTGTCTCCAGGGAGCTGACGCCAAATAAGAATGCAGATCGGAAGCTGCTCTATCAGGCACCTCGGTACATAATCATGGACAGTAAGCTATATCATCGAGGTTATTCTTTGCCTTTGCTCTGATGTGTGTCTGTAACGCCCTACTTCCTTAGAGCCGTTACTAAGTGAGTTTAAAACTTGCATTAAACTCGTTAATCGAGGTTTTCAGACAAAAGTGTAAATAAACCATAACAGAGTCATAAACGTTGATAAAATAGTTCCATTTACTGAAAATCATAAAGCGTTAAACATTTGGGATCCCAAAATACTATTTAAAAGTATTTACAACTCAAAAGTATAACTAAAGTTGGCTAAGCAACAAAATCAGGGTTTAGTACAATCATCTCCCAAAATACCCCTGGCCGTAGCAACCAGGCAAGACAAACATGTACGCGCCACTTCACGCTCTCCGTACTCATGGTTGGTCGACTTTCCCCTTGCCCTTACCTGCACCACAGAGCACCCGTGAGCCGAAGCCCTCGATTAAGCATATAACATATGCAAATCAACACAGATATATCACAATTATTCGCAATTATCACATTTATGCCCTCAACGGGCTAAAATCACAAACATGCCCCTAATATCCAAACGGGGCCCACATGCATATTTAATTCAACTAAACATGCATCTCTAATCACATATTCACACAAATTCACATATTATAACAATAAATCACTTATTGCCCTCCAGGCACGCTAATCAAGGTCCTAAGCCTTATTAGCAAATTTGGGTCGTTATAGTGTCCAAGCAAGAAGCCAGTCTAATACTCCGAGAGGTACACGAGGGCTTTTGCGAGGACCACGTTGGGGGGGGGGGGGGGGGGGGAAATTCTTTCCAAAAAGATCTTGAGGCAATGGTACTTTTGGCCCACATGAATGGAAAAGTGATGGATTATGTCAAGAAGTGAGACAAGAGCCAACGCTTCGCTAACATCCCCCGAGCACCTCCAAATAAGCTTACACAGATGACCAGTCCATGGCCTTTCATTGTCTGAGGTATCGACCTTATCGGGTCCCTGCCTACAAGAAAGGGAGGGGTGAAATATGCCATACTTTTCATTGACTACTTCACGAAGTGGGTCAAAGCTGAGCCATTCGCTACGATCACCTCTAAAAAGGCCTTGGACTTTGTCATTAAAAACATCATCTGCCGATATGGGTTCCCGAGGAAGATAGTCTCCGACAATGGGTTGCAGTTTGATAGTGAAGTATTCACAGACTTCTGTCAACGACATGGAGTTATCAAGAGCTTCTCCTCCGTGGCCCATCTGCAAGAAAATGACCAAGTTGAAGTAGTTAACAAGACACTTAAGTCCACTTTGAAGAAAAGACTGGAACAGGCGAAATGAGCTTGGCCCGAGGAGTTGCCTAAGGCATTGTGGAGCTATCGCACCACTGCTAGGACTTCCACCGGTCACTCACCGTTCTCTATGGCCTATGGATATGAAGCTATGTTCCCAAATGAGGCAACAATCTCCACTCACTGAAGGGACACGTATGACCCGACCACGAACCATGCTTTTGTTAGGAACGAGTTTCTTAATACGCAGCGGAATGGTGGTGTGGTTGGCCCAGTGTACAACAAAAATTTTGTAACATATTTAAACTACCTTTAAATATGCGGATCCATTAATATACATACATTAATCATAAGCAAGATAATAATAGAAATCATACCTCTTGAATCCTATCAAGTGTCCTTGCTATCTTTTCGTATTTAGAACGATCTTCCTATCCAAGCCGCTCCCACGTACTCACACCAAGATCTTCCAAAGCGTTCTCTACACCTCAAGAAATGTGTGGGCACTTAGAGAATGAATGATAGTTTATTTGTGATTCTACTTGATGTACTCAACACATGAGATCAAGAGAATAGGCCTGAGAATTGGTTCTTTATTTTCAGGGAGAGAAAACTATCGTTCTATTTTTCATGGAGCGAATGTTCAGAGTTGTCTCACACCTCCTTTTTTAATATTTTTCTGATTAGTCATACTTAAAAGAAAATATTCAAATTTTAAAAAATAAATCTGTAACCATTTTACAATTTACTTTTTAATTAATTAATTAATTATTCTATTAATGAAAAAATCCAAAAACCAATTTTTGAATTATCCATTAATTAATTAATTAAAAATGAAAATCTCATCCCTGAAAATTGCCCTACACGCCACACACAGTCCATGGACTGTGTGTGCACGTGTAGCTTCCCTAATTTTAGGGATGTTGGTTTTTCAATTTTTATTTAATTATTTATTCAAACCACTTTGTCAAATAAGATCTAACAACCTGATAACTAATTCAAATTTGAATTCAAATTAATTATCTTTTTAATTAATTATCAAATATAATTAATTATTTGAATAAATATTAATCTTTTAAATTCAAATCCAATTTGAATTTATCATATTATTTTCTCCCACTCAAATAAAGATATTTAATTAATTCTATCAATTAATTAAATCCAAAATTTTCGAAAATAAATATTTAATTTATTATAATTTCAAAAATTATAATTAATTAATTATTTAATTAAATTTTGAAATTAATTTAATTATTTAATATAATTTCAAAAATTATACAATAATTAAATATTAATTAATTTTGTTAACTACAACTAATTCGTAATTAATTAATTAATCACTATTATCATATAATTGCATATTTCGCCTGAAGAACAAATTTCTTCTTAAATATGTCTTTAAACTATTTTCCCTTCATATCAACTCTTACCTTGAACAGTGTTGATAGAGCCACTATGGGGACCTATTGACCTATAATTCCAAGCTCCAATAAATTTGAGATTATTAATTAAACTCTTTAATTAAATAATCTTAATTTATTAATCTCATGATTATTCCACTTAAATATGAGACTGCACTCTTGTAATTATAGACATTTCATTTACTGAGTACTTTTTAATCATAAAGCGTCCATTGATATAATCATTTCATACAACTTGACCCTCTAATAATGGTTCATAATTAATCGAGAATAAAATTACCGTTTTACCCTTTTAATTATCTATTGTTTCCTTAAGTACCATTGACTCTACTAGTGAAGGTTAATTCATAACTAAATTATGAATTTGAGCTCAATAACCTTTCAGTCCCAAAAGTCAACCCTTAAGAGAACCATCATTCAATCTCTTGCGATAAGGCATAGATTCCATATCTCTATACTATGTCCCCAGCCATCTACATTAATGAGTTCCAAAAACAAAAGTTTCTAGCCTGATCATTCCGACAGACCCTAACAAGTGAATCAAAGAACTCATATAACATAAACAGGAGTTCATAGTAACTTCAGGATTAAGATCTATTTGTATATGATCATCAGTTGATATATTTAATTAATACTTCGAAACGGTATTTAACTAAGTATTAATAAACATATGTGGTCCAGTTCTATATATTCTCTAATATATAAAGCACCTCCACTAAAGTGTCCTACCACACTAGTGATCCGGATCTAGATCACATGTATTCATAATACTAGTGGACCGTACTTGCTGTAATTAATCTAAAGATTCCATAACTTTATTTTACTGCGAACTATTCAAGTTCATTTATCTCAAACACAATCCTCCCGTACCAATACGTGTTTGAGATCACATATATGAACTTAGAAATTTTCCTGATATTTACTTAATATTATCACAGAATAATATAGTCAATAAAATATATGCATAACAAATTCAATTCATTTATTTATTTCATAAAAACAATGTCTACTACATATGCTTTTAGGGCACATTTCCAACAGCTTTACTGCGAGAAACCTTGGACCTCGTGGAGGAGCTTCGTGAAGCTTCTTAGCTTCGAGTAGTGTCCTACCAATAGAAGGTAGCTAGGTATTTCAACTCTAAAGTTAAGGATAGAAAGTTTGGGGTTGGAGATCTGGTGTTGCAAAGAGTCTTCTTAGCCACCTGAGACCTCGGTGCAGGAGTGCTGGGACCTAACTGGGAAGGCACGTACCAAGTCGAGAGCATTGTATTTCTGGGGACATACAAATTGGCCCGACTAAATGGGGAGTTGATTCCTCACGCCTGAAATGCTGAGCATCTTCGTCAGTATTACAAGTAGTATGAGCAGGGAACCTTGTTAATTGTTGTAGTGTCCCCTGTAGCCTCCAGGCACATTTAATGGACACTATGTATATAAAACATGGTGAAGAAGAAATTAATTGTCTGCTTATATTTTTTGGTTTCCTTTATTCTGTTAATACTATGTAAGAGCACCCGCTCGCTGGCCTGAACAAGTGAACGCGGACTAGTATTCAATCATTGGGGGCATGGAGTTAGGGCAGCGTCACACCTCACAAGGAATGACCTAGGAAACTAAGCTTGTCAAGCAGAGAAAGCCTAATGTCGCCACCCCGAGAATAGGAAATCCTAGGAAACTAGTCATGTCTGGCCTAGGAGACTAAGGTTGTTCCAAGAAGAATTGGGCTTAGCACCTGGAAACTATATCATCCCCCAAGAACATTGCGGCCGAGGAGCTCTGATCAAGTCTTTGATCTCGAGATGCAAATGGAAGACTGAGTACTCCGTACTTGGTCCTCGGGCAGACTTGGGATGCCTCCCATGGACACTGTGCCCAAGGAGTTATGCCCAAGTCCTTTGAATGCCTCAAATATTATAGCGTCAGGAAATCCATGACATGAGGAGCTTGGCTAGTCGACGAGTGAAGAACCCCTAGTGTCGCAAGATTCCATAGCTAAAAGGCCTGATAAAAATGCAATGCCGAAAAGATCCAAGTAACGTGAGATTGGATTTAACACTCTCCCAAGGACAGCGCGCGCCTGGGGGGTAGTGAACAAATCCCAATCCGTTAGATGTGAATGGAATACCGAGTCACCAGGACTCGGACACTAACATTAAGTCGCATTAGGACTTGGACAGAATACTCTGGGAGATATTGACTCTAAGAGCAAGATAAAGCCCAAGTAGCACAAATATGGATTGAAGTTACCTCCCAAGGACACCGCGTCTGAGGAGCATGTACTTAGTCCTATGATCTCGAAACGTGAATAAAAGCCCGAATCGTGGGAACCCGAGGCCAAACCTCGAGCGCTCAAACTCGAGGTGTCATGATATATTGTGCACTACCTCCTAAGGCCCCGAGTCATCAGGACTCAGGGACATGGGATGGCATTAAAGTTACTTTCAAGGAAATTGTGCTTGGAAGGCAACACTATATGCGCACGTCTGAACACTGACAGACATGTCTCATCATTAGTCGTTGGAGCTCGAGGACATAGGGCCGCGTTGAGTGACCCCTCGATAGTGTTAAAGTTGGCATCAAAATTAATCTTATGGCCTCGGGCCTAATATGAAACACTAGATGTGCACGTCTGAACACTGACAGATAGGCCTCGTCCTGAGTCGTTGGAACTTGGGGACATAGGGTCGCGTCGAGTGACCCCTCAGCAGTGTTAAAGCTAGTGTCAAAGTTACTCTTATGGCCTCGGGCCTAAGATGAAACACTATATGAACACATTTGAACACTGACAAACATGCCTCGTCCTAAGTCGTTGGAAGTCGGGGACATAGGCTTGTGTCGAGTGACCCCTCAAAAGTGTTAAAGTTGGTGTCAAAGTTACTCTTACGGCCTCGGTCCTAAGATGAAACACTAGATGCGCACGTCTGAACATTGGGAGACAGGCCTCGTCCTAAGTCGCTTGAACTCGGGGACATAGGGCCGCGTCGAGTGACCCCTCGATAGCATTAAAGTTACTATCAAGGACCGCGAGCCTACAGGGTAACACTAAATGCATGGAAATTTCCTAAGTACTCAAATAAGTTGACAAAAAAGTGAACTTGGCAATAATGATGTAATCATGTCAAGTAGTGCAAGTTGCATAATTTTAAACGAAAAAAAGTTACAACTATGCTTGGGGGCTCTAGCGTGGTTTATCTATACCCCAATAAACTATGGCATGCAGGCCTACTTAGTTTTAAAAAGTCCAAAAAAAAAATTCATACGAGACAAAATTACTGGAGCCCTTGACCTGGGGGCACCTCTGCCACCAGCTCCATCATCAAAACTTGTTATTGTTATCTTCTATTTTTTATCATATAGAATATATATAGACATAATAATAATAATAATAATAATAATAATAAAATTTATCATCTTTAATAATAATAATGATGATTAAAGACAAAGTCATACATTCCATTTTAAAATCCTTTTTAAAATATTTTATTAATTAATTAAATAAAATAAAAAACTAATAATTGATCATCATCATTAGTTCTACACACATAGGGCAGTCTAGGAAGCCCTATGCATGTGGCACTCTCCTTGAAAAATGAGATTTTATTTTTCATGCATTTTTTATTTTAATTAATAATTAGAAATTTAAATAAGGTATAATCTTTTTAAGCAAAAGATAATAACTTAAATTTCGAAATTCAAAATTCAAAATTTGAATTTCCATTATCATTTTATTATTAATTAAATAAATATAATAATCAAAACCGATTTTGACTATCCATAATTTTTATTTCACACTTAAATAAAATAATTGATTAAAATCAATTTTTATTATTTCTACACAGTTTCGAAAATTGCACAAATGCAATAATAAATTGTGCAACTTCAATTATCACATAATTGCACATTTATCACGAAGAATAAATATTCTTTCAAATAACTCATTCACAGTTTGACCCTTGTATCAACTCTTACCTTAATTAGTGTTGATAGAGTCGTCCCGGGGAACAATGGATGAATAATCCCAAGCTCCAATAAATAAAAGATTATTAATCAAAGCTCTTTGTTTCAATAATCATATTTATTAATCTCATGATTATTCCACTATAAATATGATAATGCACTCTTGAGAATTAAAGACATATATTTATTGAATATTTTATTGTAACCATAAAGTGTCCATTGATATAATCACTACATACAAATTAATTATCTATTGATGATTCATAATTAAGTGGGAATAAAGTTATTATTTTACCCTAATTATATCTTGGTTCCTAGTGTACCATTGACTTTACTAGTGAAGGTTAATTCATAATCTGATTATGAATTTGACGTTAATAACCTTTTCAGTTCCAAAAGCTAACCCAAAAGGGAACCATCATTCAATCTATAAGAGGGTATAGATTCCATATCTGTTAAGCTATATCCCTAGCCATATACATCATCGAGTCCCCAAAACAATAGTTCTTAGCCTGATCATTATGACAAACCGTAATGCATGAATCAAAGAATCTAATGACATATATAGGGGCTCATCAGTTTGTATATGATCATCAGTTGATGTGTTTTATAATTTACGAAACAATATTTAAAAAGTATTATTAAATCACATCTGGTCTAGTTCTACATACTCACATCACGCAAAGTACCTCCACTAAAGTGTCCTACTACACTAGTAACCTAGATTTAGGTCACATGTATTCATAATACTAGTGGACCGTACTAGCAGTAATTAAACTAAATATTCCATTGTAGGATCTTGGAATTTAAATCTAGATGCATGCTTCCTATTATTTTTCCAAACACATAATAGAAACATAAAATAACATGACATACATATGAACATCAAATTCGTAAATTAACATAAACACAAAGATGTAGAATCTTACGAATACACAACGGAACTGGAACAACTCCTTCCTTCAATATCTCTAACCCTTGATTCTATTCTGTAGCAGAGTATTATCAAGAGATTGAACTAGATCAACAACACAATCTTCCTCACCAAGCCTTTGATCAACCTAGAACTAGTGTGGGTTGGTTCTCAACACATGAGATAGAGATATAGAAGAGAAGAATAGATAGTGGCTATGAAAGGATTAGAGTGTCTAGGTTTTCACTTACCCAATGAATCAACTAAGACTGACTTATCAAAACCCTAGATATCATATTCCTTATATAGACAACTTAATGGGCTTTGTTTAAATTTTAATTAATTAAAATAATAAAGAAAAAGATAAAAGCCTTGGGCTCCCAGAAATGGACTTAGGCCCAATCTCTTTGTTTTGAATTTAAATCTCAATTGGGCCTAAATTCAAAACCTTTTATTTATTTATTTTTAATTAATTAATTAATTAAATCTTTATTCAAATTAACTAATTATAATTTGAAACTTGATTTAATGTTATTTATTTATATTGACACCAATTTATCAATATTAATAAATTTACCCAAAGATTCTCTTTTATTCTCTAAATCTCGTATTTTTGTAAATTTTCCAAAATTGACCTAGTCAACTTAAAAAAAATCCTAATTGATAATTAAATTAATTAATTGAGACATTTTAGATGATTTACTCAAAGGAGATGCGGGGACCATGGATCCATGAAATCAAGCTCCAATAAGTTACCGTGAATTTATTTACGAATAATTTCACTACCTTATTAAGTCCTCGTGACTCCACTATAAACTCAGAATTGAACTCTTGAATTCATAGAACGCATTTTCCAAACCATAAATACGTTATCCATTGTTATAACCATTACAGTCAGTCAATCCTCTATCGATGACTTACTAACGAGCTGGGTGCAAATTACCATTTTACCCCTCATTAGTATTTTATCCTTAACTCCCACTAAATTCCTTTATAACTGATATTTCCGTGTACTTAATCATAGAAATGAGATCTCAATCATTTAACCTTCTGAACAAAGCAATTAAGGAAATCATATTTTCACTTCTCATACAGAAGTTATAGATTTCATATCTATGAATATTTCTCCCACTCAATTACACTACTAAATCTCCAAGATGTAAGTATGGGCTAGACCGTAGGGTAAGCTGGTAATGAACAAGTCAAAAGATTTAAATAATATAATTAGCAGAATATTATCATTCAGAATTAAGATCGACTTAACCTATGGTCAACATTGTGACATTGATTAGATTTGATAACAACGATACTTATTTATCAATCAATAATCAATATCGGTCCTAGTTTGATGTAACCAAATACATCTGATCTTATCTACTTGGTCAATGCCTTGGACAAGACATCACACCCCGAATGCATAAGTAGATCATATCGTAGCCTAATCAGTGAAAATCCAATGCATTGATCTAATCTTAGGACTCGTTCTTTTGAACATATAATTACAACTATAATCCATTGTGACCTAGTCACTATAATTGTAACTATCCATATGTTCGATATTTTATAAATGTTTGTATTATTTCAATAATTATGTAATAAAACAAGCAAGCAACACGGTTGTCAAACTAAATGATTTCTACTACTTTTACTGACAATATGAAATCGTGTTACATGTCCGACATGGTTTTATAAGGACATAAAACCCAACATCCATAACTTTATTTTATTGCAAACTATTTAAGTTCATTATCTCGATCTCGATCCTCTCATACCAATGTGAGATTGAGACCACATCGATGAACTTGAGAATTTTTTTATATTTACTTAATATTATTAACAATAATATAGTATATAAGCTACATATATACAATAATTAAATTCATTCATTTATTTCATTAAAACTATTGTCAACTACAATTGCTTTAAGGGCATAATTCCCAACAATCTCCCACTTTCCCTAAATGAAATAAGACATTCCCCTCAACCCCATGCTTCTTACATGACAATGAAAAAATTTAATAGATAAAGTCTTTGTGAACGGATCTGTAAGATTATGTTCATAGGAAATCTGCAAGATAGTAACATCTTCTCAGTTGACTATTTCTCGGATCAAGTGATATTTCCTCTCGATGTACTTTCCCCTCTTGTGACTTATGGGTTCCTTTGAATTAGCTACTCCCCCACTGTTATCACACTACATAACAAGTGGCTGATCCATGCCTGGAACAACTTCCATATAAATATAGAACTTCTTGAGCCGCACAGCCTCTTTAATTGTTTCACAAGCTAATATGTATTCAGCTTCCATGGTGGAGACTGCAATACTGGATTGTTTAATACTTCTCCAAACTACAACACCTCCTCCAAGTGTGAAAATTGATCCAGATGTTGACTTTCAACTATCTATGTCTGATTGAAAATCAGAATCAGTATATCCAGCGGGGTTCAAGTCTCCACCTGGATACACAAGCATGTAATCTCTAGTTATGTATGAGATACTTGAGAATATTCTTTACTGTTGTCCAATGACTCAATCTAGGATTGTTTTGATAACGGTTGACTATCCCTATTGCATAACAGATGCCAGGTCTGGTGCATAACATTGCATACATTAGACTGCCTACTGCAGAGGTATAGGGATACTGTCTCATGTCCTCCTCTTCTTGAGGTGTTTGTGGACAATGTTCTTTAGACAATTTAACTCCTGACCGGGTAGCATAGTGCCTTTCTTGGAGTTTTGCATGCCAAAGCGTTCTAGCACTTTATCAATATAAGTTGAGATAGTGCCAAAAATTTGTTCTTTTGATCTCTACAGATCTAAACTCTCAAAACATATTTGGCTTCTCCCAAATCCTTCGTTTGGAATTGCTCAGCTAACCATTTCTTTACTTTTGATAATGTTTCTATGTCATTCCAAATGAGTAGAATATCATCAACGTAAAGAACAAGGAACACCACAATCTTATCTTTGATTTTTTTGTAAACACAAGGTTTCTCAGTGTTTTGTTCAAAACCAAACGTTTTGATTGTTTCATCAAATATAAGATTCAAAGATCTCGAAGCTTGTTTAAGTCCATAAATAGACTTAAGAAGCTTGCAAAATTTTTGCTCCTGACCTTTCAAACCCTTCTGGTTGAGACATGTAAATGGTTTCATCAAAATAGCCATTCAGAAAAGTTGTTTTAACGTCCATTTGCCAAATTTCATAATCCATGCAAACAACTATGGATAAGAGTATGCGAATAGATTTGAGCATGGCCACAAGTGAAAAAGTCTCTTCATAATTAACTCCTTTTTGGTGTAGCTTTTTTCCACTAGCCTTGCTTTGAAAGTCTCTGCTTTCCCATTTGCTCATCTCTTCTTCTTGAATATCCATTTGCAACCAATAGGTTTAGCATTTTCAGGTGGATCTTCAAGAGTCCAGACAGAATTGGAATACATCGATTCCATTTCAAGGTCCATGGCAGTTAGCCATTTTTCTTAGTCAGAATCTTCCATTGCATCTCTATATGTCAGTTGATCATCTTTGTTTGTGTTAGGCACAAGCATTTGAACTTCATGTTCATAGTGTACTAGTTGTTTACCAACCCCCCCCCCCCCCCCCCCCCCCCCCGCACTACCACAAAGCTCTCTATTGTTCTGACTAGAACTAGCAATATCCTCTGTCAATTTTTCATTTGCCATTGTTGTTGATTGATCTTGTTTACTTGAGACCATTTCCTCAAGTACGACTTTACTTTGAGGTTTGTGGTTATTTATATAGTCATGCTCTAGAAAAGTAGCATTTGTAGATACAAATGTTTTGTTATCTTTAGAACTATAAAATATCCTACAAACATGCACACTTCAATGGGTGATTCCAACTTCCCAATCTTTCATTTAAGCTCGTGTGCAGGACAACCCCATATACAGAAATGGTGTAAACTAGGTTTAGTACCATTCCATAATTCCAATGGTGTTTTCTGAATAGACTTAGATGGACCAACATTGAGTATGCATAGAGCATATTTTATTGCATAACCCCATAATCTCAAAGGCAATGATGAGAAACTAATCATCGATCTAACCATATCCAATAAGGTTCTGTTCTGCCTTTTTGAAACACCATTTTGTTGTGGCATTCTAGGTCTAGTGAGTTGGGATTGAATTCCATGGTCACTCAAATGGTCCTCAAATCATAATCTAAGCATTCTCCACCTCGATCTGATCGAAGTACTTTTATTGATTCACCTAATTGCTTTTCAACTTCTGCTCGGAATTCTTTAAACTTGCTATAGGTTTCAGAGTTCCTTTGCATTAAGTATAGGTAACCATATCTTGAATAATCATCAATGAAAGTGACGAAATATTCATAAAATCCTCTAGCTTGGACATTTAGTGGACCACAAACGTCTGTATGTAAAAGTTAAAGTTGTTATGTGGCTTTTGAACCTTTAGCAGAGAAAGGTCTCTTGGTCATTTTGCCTTCTAGGCAGGATTCACAGACTGGGAGAGAACCAATGATAGTTCTCTTAAAGGACCATCCTTTGTTAGTCTGTTAATTCTGTCTAGACCAATATGTCTCAATCTCAAATGCCACATATATGTTTCACTATCAGAATTTGTCATTTGTCTTTTAATAGATCTGGGATTTGCAGTTTTAAATAATTCAGAATTATAAACATGCTCGACATTGGACTCTAACTTATAAAGTCCACCTTCAGAATTTACAGAACAAATGTCAAAACCATATTTCAAAATAACAATCGAATTATTATTAAAAGAAATATTAAAACTTTGTTCCTGCATTTTTGATAAGGAAATAAAATTTCTAGTAAACCCAGGAATAAAATAAACATTGTCCAACACAATAAATTTATTATTATAAAAAATTATGCGAGCTTTTCCAACTTCAGCTATCGAGATCTCCTGTCCACTTCCAACTCTCATGGTCACCTCTCCATGAGCCAGCTTCCTTGAAGTATTAAGACTCTACGAAGAAAAACAAACATGATTAGTGGCTCCAGAATCAACTATCCAAGATGAAAAATCACCTTCCACTAAACAAGATTCTAAAACAAGCAAATTAAATTTACCCTTCTTTTTGTCTTTCAGTTCAACCAGGTACTTAGGACAATTCCTTTTCCAATGATCGTCAACTCCACAATGAAAGCATGATCCTTCAGTGCCTTCTTTTTGGAGTTGTTTGCGTAATTATTCTTCTTGGAAGATTTGTTGGTCTTCTTTAGTTGTTTGTCCTTTTTCTTTCCTTTCCTTGGCCACCCTTCCTTTTCTTTGAATTACCATTTGAAGTGGAAGGCTTGGTTTCAGCAACATTTGCCTCCTCAACCTTGGTAAAACTTTTGTTTAGAGACTCAAACGTTTGCAACTCATTACGCAGTTGGGTCATATTGTACATAGTTGGTAGTGAATGCCGCAAAAGCTGGTGTGAGAGACTCAAGTATCACACTTACTTGAGTTCTCTCATCAATGGTTGCACCATGGATTTCTTCATCGTGCAGTATGTTGATCATGTCTAGGACATGTTCTCTAATAGAAACATTTTTCTTCATTTTCATATTCATGAAGCTTCTAGTAGCATTATGTTTGCACTTATCAGACTGCTGGGCAAACATGCCTGGTAGAGATTCCCAAATCTCATAAGCTGTTTCAACAGCTTCAAACTTCTTTCTGAGCACATCGCTCATACTAGCAAGCATATAACATTTGGCCTTTATTGTTAGATATGATCCAATTGTCATATTTTTCTCTAGCAGTTTTTACAGCAATGGGAGCAGGAACCTCAAGACATTCCTCATTCAAGACAAACATGTGGTTTTCACATATCAAAACAATGTTCATGTTTCATTTCCATTTCATGTAGTTATCAGTAGTCAATTTCTCATTAGCAAGTAAAGCAGTTACAAGGTTTAGATTAGACATATTGCTGAAAAATAAATAAATAAAATATAATGAATTAATGTATATGATAAATATCAGTTTATATTTGGAATAGTAAACATTATGCATGAAGGCAACACTTAAAATAACACACTAAAAAATAGTTACTAATCCACGACAGATTAATTTGAAAATTAATGGACCAGCCTTGGGGTAGGTCAGACTAATCACAAATTAATCTTGAGACAAGATCTCAACTCCATAAGTGAAAACTTAAAAACTCCTTTTATCTTTTGACTTATGAATTACCGTTAGTTTGGTCAAGATGCACTAGTCGTGCTTGAAAGCCTAGATACATCTTCGGAGTGTAACCCATTATTTTTCAATTAATGACTAAACTCAAGAGTGTGCCTTAGGGTCAGTCAAACTTGAAATACATCACTAATCTTATTCTCTTATGAGAAGTCAACCTTGAGATAAAATGAACATATTCGGAAGTCTTTTCTTAGGGAGACTGCAAACGGAGGTGACACGAGGCCCTTTCTATGCCTCTCGGTGTTCAACCAATAATGGAGACCATGAGACTTGTTATCATAATTCCCTCCCCCACTCACTATTTTTAAAAATGTGTGTTTCTCAAAATCAATATTTTGTAATTTGTAAAACTAATTAAATTAATTTTACCAAATGATATTCTAATAAATACTAATCTAATTATGCAAAATAAATAACCGTGCCCTTGATTTTATTTTACCTTTTTAAATAGAATACCATTTTATTTAATAAAACAATTTTATTAAATAAGAAAATAAACAACTTTAAATTATTTTTACCATCTTAACCAATTAAGACTAAATTAATTATGTGAGTTATCAAATAAAAATATATAATCAATCCTAAGCATGTGTTAAAAAAAATGCATGCTTAATATGTACTTTGTGGGTAATATGTATGGCATGTTATTATGCATGATAAAGTATTAAACAATTTAATCATGTTCAAGAAAATAAATAGATAAAATAAATAAATGTGGGTTGGGTGTTTTGGGTATTTCTAGAAAATTACAACGCTTGCAAAAAATACACAAAAATAATTAAACTAAGGCCTAATGAAGAGCAACTCCTTCGATCTTGGATCTTCTCTTTTAGACTTTAGACCATTACCATTTTAATTATCCATTATGAATTAAATAACCTTTTAATTATTTTAAACAACTTTAAAATAGTCAAACTTTGGGTTTTAATACCCAACAAGTTATTGAAGCCCAATTAGAATTTGGACTCACCACAATTAACTCAAAAATTATAATTAAAACACTTTTAATTATATTGGGCTTAAAATGGCCCAAATAGATAATTACACATCCATTAGGGTTTGCATGACACAAACCCTAATGGGTGTGCCAATGGTGGGCGGCGTCTGAAGGCCATGGGTGGCTGACAAGGGTGCGGGGTGCAAGTGCGCTAGGCCGCAGGGGTGCAGGCGCACTGGGCGCGGGGCCACGAGGTGCACAGGCGCACTAGGTGCAGGGCCACGGGGTGCATAGGAGCACTGGGAGCGGGGCCACAGGGTACACAAGCGCGCTAGGCACTGGGCTGCGGGGTGCAAAAGGGCGCTAGGTGCGGGGCGCAAGGACGCACGCAGGCTGCAGGGTAGCAACTCGGGGGCCATTACAAAATTTTATCCAAAATTTATAAAAAAAAATTACAAAATTCCTATGCCCTAAAATGGCTTACAATTTTTGTATATTTAGAAAATTTAAGAACTTTTCCTAACCCAAAAACACCTTGTAAACCAACCCTAAGAACATAAATGATTCATACATAAACATCCATCTATTCATATATTACACATAATATAAAAAATGCATATGATACCCACACAATAATTAACATATGCATGGATTAAAGACGGTTCTGGTACCAATTGTTAGGAACAATTCCTAGTGCACAACGAAAATTGTAGTAATGGTAGTATTGTATACAACAAAAAAAATTCATATAAACAACTTTATAAGAGAATCCTTTAATATGCATTATGTTAATCAATTTAATATGTATATGTGAAAATAATACGAAATGATTTACCTCTTGTAGCCTATTAAGAATCCTTGAATCTTTTCGTGTATATTTCGATCTTCCTATCCTCACTAGAATACTCACACCTAGACCTTCCAAGATGTTCTCCACGACTCAAGATGTGTGTGGGCACATAGAGAACAGGAATCAATATTTGTGAATCAAAAGTATTTTCAACACATGAGAATCTTGATTATAGGCTAGAGAGAAAGGTTATTCTTTTGTGTGAAAAAGATGATAGTTTTTCTTCTCTCTATAAAAATTTGTTGTTGTTATCTTATATTTTCTATCATATAGAATATATATAGATATTATTATCATAATAATAATAATAACAATAATAAAATTGATCATCTTTAATAATAATGATGATGATTAAAGACAAAGTCTTACATTCTATTTTAAAACCCTTTTCAAAATATTTTATTTATTAATTAAATAAAATAAAAAAAACCAATAACTGATCACCATTAGTAGTGTTACACGCATAGGGCAGTCCAAGAAGCACTATGTGTGTGGCACTCTCCCTGAAAAATGGGATTTGATTTTTCAAGTATTTTTTATCTTAATTAATTAATAATTAGAAATTCAAATAAGGTATCATCATTTTAAGGAAAAGATAACAACTTAAATTTCAAATTTCAAAATTCAAAATTTGAATTTCCATTATCATCTTATTATTAATTAAATAAATATAATAATCAAAATTAATTTTGACTATCCATATTTATCCTTTCGCACTTAAATAAAATAATTGATTAAAATCAATTTCTTTTATTTCTACGTAATTTCAATAATTGCACAAATGCAATAATAAATTGTGCAACTTCAATTATCATATAATTACACATTTATCATGAAAAATAAATATTCTCTCAAATAGCCCATTCACAGTTTGACCCTTGTATCAACTCTTACCTTAATTAGTGTTGATAGAGTCGCCCCGAGGACCTATGGATGAATAATTCCAAGCTCCAATAAATAAAAGATTATTAATCAAAACTCTTTGATTCAATAATCATATTAATTAATCTAATATTATTCCACTTTAAATATGATACTGCACTCATGAGAATTAAAGACATATATTTACTGAGTACTTTATTGTAACCATAAAGTGTCCATTGATATAATCATTACATACAAATTAATCATCTATTGATGATTCATAGTTAAGTGGGAATAAAATTACCGTTTTACCATTTTAATTATATATTGATTCCTAGTCTACCATTGACTTTACTAGTGAAGGTTAATTCATAATCTGATTATGAACTTGACTTCAATAACCTTTTCAGTTCCAAAAGCCAACTCAATAGGGAACCGTCATTCAATCTATAAGAAGGTATAGAATCCATATTTATTAAGCTATGTCCCCAACCACATACATCATTGAGTCTCCAAAACAATAGTTCTTAGCCTGATCATTCTGACAAAATGTAATGCATGAATCAAATGATCAAATGACATATATAGGAGTTCATAGTAACTTCAGAATTAAGATCAGTTTATACATGATCATCAGTTGATGCGTTTTATAATACTACGAAACGGTATTTAAACAAGTATTATTAAATCGCATCTGGTCCAGTTCTACATACTCTCAGCATGTAAAGTACCTACACTAAAGTGTACTACTACACTAGTAACCCAAATCTTGGTCACATGTATTCATAATACTAGTGGACCGTACTAGCATTAAATAATCTAAAGGTTCCACAACTTTATTTTACTGCGAACTATTTAAGTTCATTATCTCAATCTTGATTGTAATGCCCCAAAATCTCTAATAATGTTTAATGGTTGGATTAGGAGATCAGGAGGACCATAGTTGATTTATTATGCAATTAAATTATTATATGCATGATTATGTGAGTTATATTACTATATGATGATAAATGCATGCATGTGGGTCCACTTTTCATTATAAGGGTATTTTGGTAATTTAGCCTGTTGAGGGCATATTTGTATATTTTCATGCATGTTGGTGAGGTATGGATGAGGCCACATTATTATGTGGATATGTTCGAGCCATTCAGCATGAGACAATCCTAGGATGTAATTTAGTGGTTTTGTCATAGCGAGGTCAATTATTGGGATATTGGATAATGAGAATGATTATTTGATGATATATTGGGAGTTAGATTCTGGGAATTTTGACTATTTTACCCCCGAGGGCATTTTTGGGACCCTGAGCATTAGGATTTACTTGAGGTTACTTATGCTTGCAGTAACCTATCAAAAGGAAATTACGTTCAAACACTTTTTCTCTTCCTCCCGTTATCCCTTTTTATTGTTCATCGCATTTTCGAAGGAAACTTGAGTTCTAGGACTCAGATTCTAGTGAGGATCGAGTTATAACAATTCTAAGGAAGATTAGAAGCTTTTTAACTGGAGGATTTAGCAAGAAATGACTCAATTTGAGGTAATTCAAGCTTTAAGTTTTGAGTTTTTGAGTTTCTAAGTTTTGAATTGGATTTTATGTGTTGATGAGTTTTTGAGTTGTTTGAGCCTCAGGTTTTGATGGTTTTGGATTATTGGAATGTTTGGGAACTTTGATTTTTGGATTTGGACATGTTTGGATAGGTTTTTGGTGGATTGTAAATGGGAGAAAATGGAGGTTTTAGTTGGGTTCATGGTTGGGCCGCGACCCTATTCTTGGGCGCCGTGGCCCAGGCTTGATGAAGGAGGTGGCTTGCTTTCTGGGCAGTTAGGGCCACGACGCAATGAGGAGCGTCGCGACACTAGGCATGGGTAGAATGGGTTCGACCTCTGTTTGGAGGCAGGCCGTGGCACAAGTCTGGTGTGGGGTCGCGACGCTTAAAGGCATTTTTTGCCAGAATTTTGTTTTAATCGTGGGAACTTAAACCTTAGACCTCGGGATTGTTCCTACTACCCGGTTTAGTAGGATTCGACGTCCTGGAGGCTAGGTCTTGGTCTAGGAACCTTTTATTATTCATTTGTTGATGGGAGCTTATATTTGGTTATGACTAGGTGACCGCTAAGGGGCATAAGGATTGATCATTCTCAAAGGTCGTTCTTTTATTATTCCACGCTCGAACTAGAGGTAAGAAAACTGCACCCGGTATGTGACATGCATGGTTATTGATGAGGCATGTTGAGTGCTATATATGTGGACATTGATTGCATATCAAATGTTTAGCAGTCTTGCTTACTTTTGAATGGTACAGACTTATTAGTCAGAATAAAAAATGGTGTCAGTATTGACTGTGATGCTGTGACTAATTAGTCAAGTTTGGCAGTGGTACCGAGCACTGGTCGTATGGAATTGACCTATGGGTCAAGATGGTATTAGTGTGTCTAACGCAAGTAGAAAAGCTTAGATCTAATCGACATAAGCATTATCAACATAAGCTTGAAATTCTTGACCGACCTTAAGTTCAATGAAAACAAAAGCGCTTGTTTAGTCTAAAGGCTAGTTACTTAGAGCCAGAGCCAAAAAGGCTAAGGTGACTGACACGTCACATGGCTTGGGAGCGGTTCCCCAGAGATGGACTTATTAGCCATCTATTTAAGGAGCAAAACCCTAGAGATGGACTTACTAGTCATCTATACAGGGAGCAGATCCTTAGAGGTTGACTCATTAGTCACTTGCACAATGTGTGACTTAATAATCACTTATTTGATTGGGCAGCAAGCCCCAGCATAATTTACCATAATCATTAGTGATATTCACTTATCTGATTGGGCTGTAAGCCCCATAATGATTACTATAATCATTTATTGATATTGTATACATGAAGTAATAAGTTTTCTTGCTGAGCCTTGGCTCACAGGTGCTATGTGGTGCAGGTAAAGGAAAAGAAAAGCTCACCCAGCCTTGAGTGGAGGGCTTAGGTGGCGATGTGTACATATGCGGCTGCTTGACCACCACGGCCAAGGTGTTTCTCGGAGGAACTAGGGGTTAACCCTACATTTTGCCGCTTAGGTCGGTGGGTTGTAATTTTTACACTGTAATGACCATTTTGGATTGTAAATAACTTGTAAATGTTTTTATGGGCCCATGTACAGTTTTATGTTTTATATAAAATATATCCATTCCTTTTGATCAAGATTTTTCACCTTAGCCTATTAATAACACCTAGATGCACATTTATAACCTAATGACTCGTTTAGCGAGTTAAGCACTGTTTAAAGTTCACAGTAGCGGTCTTGGAGTAACCAGGGCGTTACATCGATCCTCTCGTACCAATATGAGATTGAGACCACATAGATGAACTTGGAATTTTTTTGACATTTACTTAATATTATTAACAATAATATAGTACATAAGCTACATATATACAATAATTCAATTCATTCATTTATTTCATTAAAACTATTGTCAACTACAATTTGCATTAAGGGCACAATTCCCAACGCTATCTCTTATTCTCCCCGCGAGGAGAGGTTCCAACTCTTCACGACGAGGAGGGACAACGGGGTCCTTTGGCCAGTCCTCGCGTAGATATTCGACTAAGAATTTGGAGTCCTCATTGCCCTCCTCGATGCAAGCGTTGTAGTACTCGACGATCTCCCCTGTGCATCTCTAAGTCATCCCCTTCATAGTTTTCCGGGAAGATAACCAACCGAGGCACCTTGACTTGGGGTGAGTTGGAAGGGATTTCCTTACCCTTCCCAGAGAACCCTTCATCTTGGGGGGAGGAGGCCTCGAGGTCAATGACCTCACCGGAAGTCATTGTGCTTAAGGCAGGGACTGGTGGAGCAACCGCAGAGGATGCTTGGGCAACTGGGTCAGATGTTACCATGAATATGGATGTGGGCACTGCAGTTGGAGTTGTCAAGGCGCCTATCCCAAAAGGGCCCGATACTCTCTGATGCTTCTACCGAACTAGATTAGAGAGGCCCATGATTTCTACACAAAGGAAAAAAACTGATTAGTCTTTAGGCAAGAAAGAGATACCAAAACAAATAAAAACATAAGACCAAGTATAGAACTCCTCGGGAGCCCCACCGCGTTCAGGCTCCTCGAAATGGAGGATAGAATGGACGAATTAATGTATGATTTGACCCATCTCCTGTGTCAGATTGGTGACGTACAAACAAAACCAAGAGGTGTGCATAGCTGTCATCTAGCCAAAAGGCATGAAGCCTTGAGGATGCCTTCTTCTCCTCAGATTGTAGAGGAACACGTTGATGAGGTCCTGGTAGTCATGATACTCCTTCTCAGACCAACGACGCCCCAAGATTTGGCCGCATTCAAGAAGAGAGGGAGAAAGGGATGAATGGTCAGGACTATTTCCCTCCCCTACATGCCTAGTATAATGAAGAATGATTGGAGATTTACCTTGAGGTATGGAAGATGACTCAATCCTCGCCTCGAGCTCTTCGTCTTCCTTCACCTCTGGGCTACCTTGATGGAGAGGACGCTCTCCGTGTGCTCCTCGCAAAGGTGATGTGTGTATTGATGTTGCACCTTGGCCACCATATAATACGTGTGGAGCCTCGCCACATTCCGAGATTGCTTCAAATCCCTGAATTTAGTTAGGATTATTAGATTTACGCTCTGTCCCCCCTACAGCAGCCCATACTGTCGAGATGGGCATCAGTGACGAGGAAGGGGAGTTATAGCTCCTCGTTGTGAATGGAGTCCATCACCCAAAGCCTTTAATCAAACGAATCAACAAAAGGAGTGCAGCGATACAGACATGACTAAGACGACACAGACAGGGATAAGTTGCGAGCTAAATACTATCATAGTAACTTATGCGAGGACAAAAGTACTTACCAACTGTAGCGAAGCCCAGGTGTAGGGTAGGATTGATCCTCGTCGGGAACCCATCCGCCCAGAAGAATTGGTCCTTGTAGGCCTGGGCGTGATTCTTATTTCCACTTGAGGCTTTGTGTCCTCTCCTTGGGATCATGTGCTTCATGAGGGTATAATATCCCCCTTTTCCCCCCCTTTGAGAATTTTCCAAAACTATAGGCATACAATATTTTGGCGGGGGACGAGGAGGGCCAGTTTTGCCTTTTGTAGAAAATTTAGAGCCCTACCAGTACCTGATATCTGTTTGGGGACAACTAGAAGGGAGTTATGCCAAAAAATTTAAGGAAGTCTACATAGTATTGGTGTAGTGGTAGGGCTGCACCCGCTTGGAGATGGGAGGTGCTCCAGGGCCCGAGCCCGTGAATGTTCTCGTCCGCCGTCTCGACTCCCGAGATAGGCACACTAGTATCTCACCATCATCTACCCTGTAGTTTTTGAGTATCTTTTGCAAGGTGCCTCAGTGTCGTAGCTTGCTCGGGATGTCTTCTGCCTCAAACCCTATGTAGGGTAGGGGGTGTCGGATGGCGTCGGGCCCGCATTGGCCTCTTCCTCCGAGAGGCCAGCTCTGACAGGTCTCATCGCCACCGGCTCCGAGCTCTCCCGTATTACAAGAGCTTGGATGCTACCAGACATTTGTTTCCCCTTCTTGCTTCTCGGGTCATCTGGAGGATCTCGGTGTCAAATACGTAGAAATCTTGTTGATGGAGCTGATAAAGCTCCTCGCACATCTGAAACAAACACCAAGCAATTAGCCCCTTGACCCAAAGAAAGCTAGGCCAAAACGAGAACCCATAAGACTACTGCTCGGGGAAAAGGGAAGGAAAGGAGAACTAATGACATTGGATTGTCCTAAGAGCCAGACACCTGGTGCTGGAGACACCACCGGAAAAGATGAACACCATTGGAGATGATGAACATCGCAAAAATCTAGAAATTTTATTTTCCAGATTTCGGTCGAAGGTCTAGAATAACAAAAAATGCCTCAAGACACCTCAAAATGTCTAAATAGGACATTTAGACCATTTTTCGACGATAAATAAGGTAAAAATAACCTCTAAAAAGCTCGAAAAATAACTATTAAGCATGCATCCTAAGTCCTCAAACATACACAAAAACAACAAAGTCGTAGTTTAGAGGCACTTACTTGAGAAAAGCGTCGGATGGTGCTAAATCGAGTGTGAACTCTGAAGAATTGCTTGTCGTTTACCTAGAAATAAGAAGATTCACGCCAATCGTCCAGGGTGATAGAGAAATAAAAAAGGATGCAAAGTTGGAGAATGCTAGGAAGGAGAATGGTTTGGGAAGCCGAGAGAGGTTGAAGAGTAGAAAACGCAGGAAATTTGAAATGAGCAAAAGTAACATTGGAAAGTTGGTTCTCGGTTTTTATATGCCCAACGCTTGGGGACGAAATAAGTTCACCCCGACCAACGGATTATGTAATGACCCAAAAATTCTAATAGGGTTTAGTGCCTTGGTTAGCGTGCCAGGAGGGAAAAATTGATGTGTGTGTGATTGAGTGATTAAATGCGTGACTATGTGGCATGCATGATGTATATGATAATATGATTATAAATGCACGTTTATGAGTATTAAATATGCATGTGGGCCCGTTCTTGTTTATTAGGGCATATTTGTAATTTTGGCATGTTGAGCGCATAAATGTGATTATATGCATTAAAAGATTGATACCACATTATTATGTGGATACATTTGTAGTATACGGCTCGAGGCGATCCTAGTGAGCGGGTTAGCGGAATAGTCACAGCAGGGTTTAATACCCGGCTCGGGGTGAGCCTAGGGGTATTTTGGGAAGTTTAACGTATATTTGGGATTTATCGAGTAATGGGTAAGTATTTGGTAGTTAGTTGGGCATAGCTGGATTAATTGGGAATTTGTAGGACGACTAGAGGAATTAGCGAAAAATAGGGAAAATGACCAGTTTGCCCTTATGGGCAATAAAAGAGGCTGAGTTAATTTAAAGGGTATTTTGGTGTAACGCCCTGGATAACCAAGATCATTACACTGTGTATTTGAAATAGTGCAAGACTTGCTAATCAAGTCATTTGAATAAAAATGTGATCCTAAGGTCAACCATCACATTAGGGTTAAAAGATTTTGATCATAAATGGTTAATTTTCATTAAAACAGATGTTTAATACATGGGATCCCAAAAACAGGGTATAAGTGATAATTTACAATCTCTAAAAGATAAAACAACCAAAAGCCGCTCTAATGGAAAAATACAAGTTTTAGGACTCTATCCCTGTACTTTCCCTCAGCCGTGGCGGTCGAGTATCTGACTATGTACACTCCGCCCCCAGAGCTCTCCAACTCATGGTTGATACAGTTTCCCCTTGCCTTTACCTGCACCACGTTGCACCCGTGAGCCATGGTCCAACAAGAAAACCATAAACAACAAACACATATAGCAACAATGGTATTCAATCAATCATAACTCATCAGTTCAATTAAATTACAGAATACAAGCATCAAACTATCCAATGGTAAACATATAATCTCAAGTTCATATTCTAGTCAGTTACACAAATATTCAGGGTTGGTACACTTAGACCGAGCCCTCTGTTTATCTAGTTGACCCCGGCTGGCTTAGGTCGAGCTGCATTCAGTACGCATATCATGAGCCCCGGCATCCGTAGGCCGTCTATTTTCATATATCATAACAATCGTGCAATCACATAGTACACGTATTCAGATATTTGGAACCACAGTTCCATTCACAACCCCAAGAGTGCAATTTTCTTACCTCGAATCCTGAGCAAAGAATACAGAATGGTCCCGAGCACAATCCTCAGTCCTGAGCCTTGGAAATAAACCTAGTCACAGTGTCAATGGGTAACCATCAATTTCTAATCCAATTAAATTCTTTGAAAATAATAGCTAGCCTCCGGGACCTAGATTTCTACTAAACTGGGTAGTAGAAATCGTCCCGAGCGTCTAAGTTTGAATTCCTGAACCTCCCCAAACCTTAAACCTGGCTAATTCCCTATTGCGGGCTGCGACTTGCCCTTGAGGGCCAGGGCCTGCCCCTTAGACAGAGGCTCAATCCCCCTTTGATGAGGGACACGGGCCGCAACCTGCTCTCCTCCGAGTCGTGGCGCTTTGGGCAAACAAAGGCTCCTAGCCTCCAAAATTCATGCGGGTCGCGGCGCCTAAAGAACAGGGTCACAACACGAGGCCCCAAACCCAGAAAAACCACACTTCTAGCATCCTTTTCCTCCTAATCCCAATTTCATACCCTAAATGACCAGCCAAACTCAGTTTCAAGCTCAAAATTCCTATCCTCACACCCCAATCATCATATCTAACCCATAACCATTTTCTTACACCATTTAACATCCAAAACCAGCTAACAATTAAGACTCATGCAAACTCAAACCTTCAACATGGTTCAACAGAATTTTAAAGAAACTAACTTGAATTCTTACCACAGATTACAGACTAATTCCCCAACAAGGGCTTTGGATGATCCCAGCTTAATCCCCTAGATTCCCGCAGTTGAATTCCCTGGTTCAATTCTTCAATTCATCAAGAATTCCTCAAGCTTAAGAGAGAGAGGGAGAAAACTACGAGTGAGAGGGAAAGGGAGAGTGTATGAGAAATTTCTTAGAGTTTCTGATCATTCCCTACACTTCTGAGTATATCCTCACCCAACAAAAGACTGTTTTGCCCCTTTAAGCTTATTAGTCCTCTAAGGGTTCTAAGGGGTAAAATAGTCATTTCCCCCTCGATTCCCACTAATTCCTCAAATGTTCCTACTATTAACCAATTAACCCCGTCACGTCTAATAAATTACCAAATATGTATTTGTTGCCCAATAAACCCCAAAATATTTTCTAAATCACCAAAATACCCCTAGGCTTCCCCCCGAGCCGAGTATTAAACCCCGTTGTGACTATTTCGCTAATCCGCTCACTAGGACTGTCACGAGCCATATACTGCAAATATATCCACATAATAATGTGATCTCAACCAAATGTCACATAAATTCACATTTATGCCCTCAACGGGCCAAAATTACAAATATGCCCTTATAAACTATAAAGGGCCCACACGCATATCTAATACTCATAAACATGCATATAATATATATTCATATAATCATATTAATCATGCATTCCAAATAAGCATACATTTAACCAATTAAGCATACATATATCCAAATATGCCATCCCGACACGCAAATCAAGGCACTAAGCACTATTAGCAAATTTTGGGTCATTACGTTTGGTCTTTTGGTTAAGGATGTACTCAGAGGACTTTAGGAAATAACCAGAACCATGAGGATTATTCTCAAACACTCTCTTTCTCTCTCTTACACGTTCTCTCTCTCTCTCCCTCTCTTCGGCTTGAAGGTTTTGGAGTGTTGATGGGGAAGCCTGGGAATTGAAGCTTGGGGATTGAAGAATTGAAGCTAGGAGTAGGCAAGGAACAACTGAGGATTAAGCTATCACTAAGGTAAGATCGTATGCCCTATTATGATGAATTCTAGTTGTGTTTGGATATGTTTAGAGATGCTTGGGTTAGCTTCTGAATTTGGGATTTAGGGAAATTTGAACTGGTGTTATAGGCTATATATGTTGTTTCTGAGGTGATATTGGGAATTTTGGACCTAGTTTTGGCGTGGGTACATATTTAGGTTGAATTTTGAGGCTATGAGTAGGGGAAAATGTTGAAAACCCAGGAATTTCTAGGTTCATAGGGGCGCGCCGCAGCTTTAGTGGGCAAGTCGCAGCTCGCCTCCCCCTGGAACAAGAGGCTGGCACTTCTGACTTGGGGCCCGCCGCGACCCTTAGGGCAAGGTCGCGGCCCACCTAGGCAACCATAGCCAAGATTGGTTTTTAGGCTCGGGGAATCAAACCTAAGCTCTTGGGATGAATTCTACTATCAGCTTTAGTAGAATTCGAGGTCCCAAAGGCTAGTATTTGATTTCAAAGCATTTAATTGGATTATATTTTGATAGTTATCCATTGTCGCTTGTGATTAGGGTTACCGTTAAGGCTCGGGATTATGGATCGTGCTCAGGACTGCTCCACATCTTCCACTCATGATTCAAGGTTAGAAAAATTGCATTCTAGTTGTGAATGGGACTGAGATCCCCTGTAAATGAACATATGTGTTCTGCAACTTGTACATCTGTTATGTGTGATGTGAAAGTATGGCCTAAGGGAGTCGGGGCTGCTATTGAGCGTACTGAACGCAGCTCATCCTAAGCAAGTCAAGAACAGCTAAATAACCAAAGGGCTTAGCCTAAGAGCGCTGATACCTGAATATTTGTATTAAGATTGAATTATATGTTTGGAGGAATATGTTTACTACTGCCTAAATTATTGCTTGTACTCTGTGTTTGTTGAACTAGTTGATCGAAAGCTTACTATGCACTTTCTACTATTGTATATGCTTGATAAATGAATTTTAGTTAAGCGCGACCGTGCCAGACACCGTTCAAACGACAGTAACGAATTAAGTAACGTGATCGTGCTACCATGTAGTGCGACCTCGCTCAAGGGATCCAAAATATGAAATTTCATCATTTTGTCATAATTTTTTCCTTTCTCCAAGCTTTCTTCTTTCTTCTTCTTCATGGTTCCGAGTTTTTTGCATCATATTGGTAAGAGTTTCTTCTCTAATACTTCTTTAAGATCATGATTTAGAGTTGTTCTTCTAATTGTAAGTGCTTTGCCACAAGTTTTACCTCTTTTACTTGTTTTCTTGAGTTTTATTGGTGAAATCCAAAATTCTTGATACTCTTGCTGATAATGTTGTGTCATTATTGGATTTCTAGTGTTTATTGAGAAATATATACTTGAATGTTCCTGAGTATTGAGATTTCTTGGTCAATTGTTGATAGATTGAGTTTTGAAGCATGTTTGGGGGAGTTTTGACCTAGAAATTGGGTGTTGAGAAATTTTGATGTTTTGATGACATTGGCATGAATTTAATGAAATTATTGTGATTCTTGTGGATTTCTATCAATTATTTGTTGAATTTCATTGTAATTTGGTTGGATTTTGCATATTGAAATTTCTAGGGCTTGAAATTGGGGGTTATGTTCAATGTGAAGAATTGATGCATTAGAGTTTAAATTGAGGATTCATTTGGGCATTATTGGTTATATCATATTTAATTATGCTTGGGTATTGATTTAATTTGGTCATTTCTTTCATAATTGAGTAGTTTGACATATTAGGCTCACATTGACAATTTTTCATTATGCATTGAATTGTTCATTTTCTAGTGTGTGGTTGTGTTTATTGACACCATTTAAATTTGGTTGGGTACTTGTTTATGATTTTTAAGTGTTGTCATCGTGTTCCGTTGAATTGTAATATTTATTTTGTGAGATGGCACCTTCTAGGAAATGAAATAAAAAAGTGCAAGAACAAGTGCCTAAAACTAAAGATCCTAATATTGAGTTGGATGAGACTGCTGATACTAGATTTACTTCTATCAGTGCTAAGTCTAGGTATAGAATAGAAAAGTATAGGAATCTGATTCAGGAAAGAGGGTTTGCAACCAATGCTGAGGGAGAGTTTACTATCCCTGAAGAATATGTCCAAGTCATTAACACTCATCAATGGGAATATTTTTGTTCCCCACCTATTTCTGCTCTAATACCCATTGTGAGAGAATTTTATGCAAATTCCTTTGATCATGATTATACTTGGGAAGCTACAGTTAGGGGAAAATTGTTAGTTTTGATAGAAAGACAATTAATGATTTATTTAGGTTGCCCACGCGAGATAATGATGATTACCAGGATTTAAAGAATAATTTATGTGAGGAAAGTACCTAGGATCAAATTTTGTCTGCTTTGACTTCAGCTGGGAGTCAATGGAATTTTAATGGGACAGTCAGAATAGGTTTTCCCTTTAATTTGTTAACCCGAGATAAAAGAATTTGGTTGAATTTTCTTTGCGCTAATATGACACCTAGTAGTCATGTGACTACTGTGAATCCTGATAAAGCAGTATTGCTTTATGCTGTTTTGTTAGGCATGTTTGTTGATATTGGAAGGATTATAGCTTCACAAATACATTATGTATTATTTACTCAAAATGTGGGGTTATATTTTCCTAATTTGATAACAAGTCTATGCTTGAAAGCTGGGGTTGAATTTCATGAGACTGGGGAGCTTTTAACTCCTTTGATTTATGACACTATCACTATTAACAAGACTAAAATAGTTGATCCTTCTAGTGTTGCTTCTGCAGGTGGTACATTGTTTCAGGCTTGACCTAGACGTCCTCTTTCTTCTTATTCTTTGGAGGAAAGGATGAGTAGATTGGAGCTAAATTTTCAAGAGCATCACTTATGGAGCGTTAATATGGCTCAGTATTAGCATGGGTATCAGTAGACATTTACGTCTCATTTCGGCATTGATACCACTCAGTTGCCTCAGTTTCCACAGTCACCACATTTTGGTTATCCTCCACCTGAGGGAGATGGTGGAGAAGGTCCTTTGTTGTGAGTCCGTTGAGTTGTCAGGTATTTTTCTTTTCCTTAGCTTTCTTTAAAACATTGGGGACAATGTTTATGTTAAGTTTGGGGGAAGGAATTTATTGTTTGTGTTAGTTTGTGTTTTTCTGTGTTAGTGTGTTTTGTCTAGATTGTTTTTAATGTTAGTTGAATCAAGTTGACAATGATTAGCCAATGATAATATGATTGAATGATGTGTTGTATAAATTGAATGGGAATGAAGCTATAAAAAAATATGTGTGCTTGGTTGAATATTTCTTTCCATTTTTATTTTGTCCACTTAAATAATTGAGAGCTTGGTCATGATTTTTAATAAATTTTGTGTGATTGAATTTTATTTATGCTTGCTGAATTTTTAAAACTAAAAATTGAAATTGGTTTTATCCTAGAACTTGTTTGCCTGCTTTTTGAGATGAAATCCTAGATTATACATGCTTTGGAAGATGCTTTAGGCAATTATTTGGAATGATTGAGCCTTTCAAGCTAACCTTTATTAATTTATCCCTAGTAACCCATTTTGAGCTTAATCAGATCCTTTTTATTGTGTTGACACCAATGTTGAGTCTATTTGAACTCGTGAAAAATACCTTTCCTTTTAATGTACCATAAGCATTTAACAATGATTTGGGGGATTGGTTTGTAATGGGGTATGTATTTGAAAGGGTTGTCGATAGAAAAATAAAAAGATTGAGAGAAAAAGAAAAGAAAAATATGGAAAACGAACTACATTCCAATTGAAAATACAAAGAAATAAGTTTGGAGGAGTGAAGTATCATTAGAAGAAGAAAAAACATACAAAAAAAACAATCAGTTTTTTAATTTCCTCAAAATAAGAAATATTGGGAAATTTGGGAATGGTTTTGGGTTTGTGAGTGGATAAAGATTTAATTGTTTGGTTGAGTGCTTATGGTATGTTTTAAGCCTAAATGACTTTTTCTTCTACCTTTACCTAAGACATTTAATTATAAGCTGTGAAAGTCCTATTGATTTTTGAGCATGAGTTGTCTACATTAGTGGAAATTAGCAAGTATAGCAAGCCTATGGGATACTAATTGATTTGTTGATTGAGATGAAAAAAAAATAAAAAATTTGGTAAGTATGAATGGATTCAATTACATTTTATTTATTAATCATGATTAGGAGAACTTTTATTTTTGTTTGGATTTAAGAGAAGTGGAAGAATTTTTTGACTAAAATTCTGGATCATTGGTTGATTTTCCTAAAGATTATATAAGTATGTTAGTCATCAAAGCTTGAGGCTTGAATAATTGTTTTTGGCTTGATTCAATTATTTTTGTTGTTTAGGTTTTTAGTCGAGTCTGTATATTGTTGTGTTCTTTACTCGAGGGCGAGTAAATGGTATGTTTGGGGGAATTTGATAAATGATTTTTAGTCTCGTTTTAGTGTGTCTTTTTAGGAAGTTTTTGTAGTCAATGAGGTTTATTTTGTTCCACTCTACGCCTGTTTTGGTTTTTTTTATGTTTTGAAGGACTCGAGATGCTTTGGAACAAAAAAGAGGTAAAAATCGATAAAAAGACAAAAATCTAGCAAAACTGGTGATTGAAAGCATGTAGGGTGACTGCGCTACATAGTGCCGCAACTGCGCTAGGTGATTGGAAAGCAAGGATTTCTACAGATTTATTTAATGAAGGGAAATTTGATCATTTCACTTGGGGAAATCGTAGGGTTTTGTATTTTAATGCGATTTTCAGCAATAAACCCTAATTATGCAGAATTAAAACTAGGAGAAGACAGCTGGGGACTATGTGAGAAACCTGAGATCAATTAGAGTTTTTGTTTTCCTTATCTTTTCTTTATTTTCTTTTCATTCTTTAGTTTAAGTTGATTGTTAATTTAATGAATTTGAATAGGATAAATATGAACTAAATCTAGTTTTAGGGTTTTTAATTGAGTCTTTTGAAACTTTTCTATGAATTAATGAAAAGTTATGTTTTTGTTCTTCTTATTTGAGATCTTTTCAATTCATGCTTAATGCTTGTGATTTATTGGCCATTAATTACATGATATATATGAATTTGTTTCAAAATCTGAAAGGTGAGATTCAAACATGCTATAATTGACTAGACATAGATTTCGATATTGAACTAAAGTATCAATATGGTTTATGTAGCTTTTAAGCTCTTATGTCTAATGCTTCCTATATGTTGAGTTTATCATAGAAATATAGAAAATTTACACATAGGTCGAATTTTATATATCTTAACACGAATATAAAATACTTTTGTAACTTGCTATCTCATTTAGAAGAAAATTTTATGAGAATATTGCATTAATGAAATAGAGAGTGGAAAGATTACGAGATTAAATTCCCTGATTTTCATCTATTAATTATTTATCTTCATTACTATTTGTTTAGAGTTCATAGTTTTTTATTGTTATTATTTCATAATTTTTATGTTTATGTTTTGATTTCTTCTAGTCAATAAATATTCGTTAGCCAAATAGAGGCTAGGAATTAAATATTGGTACTTAGTAATTCAGTCATCGTGGGACGATACTCGTTCTTGTGCACTATATTACTTTAAACGATTGTGTATACTTACACATCATATTTTTGCGATCAATGCTTGTTGAATTTGGTTTTCTTGCTGAGCCTTGGATCACGAGTACTACGTGGTTAAGGTAAAAGCAAAGGAAAGCTGGACCAGCCATGAGTTAGAGAGCTTTGGGAGCGGTGTGTACATCGGTAGTTGCTCGACCGCTAGGGCCAAGGGTATTATAGGGACTAGAGCCAAAAATTGAAATTTTCCATTTGGGCTGGCTACTATAGTATCTATACTTTTAGGGTTGTAACCACCATGTAAACATTACTTTGGGATCCCATGTATCAAACTCTCATTCTAATGAAAATCAATCGTTTTATGATCAAAATCTTTTAACCATAACCTGTCAGTCGACTTTAGAAACACATTTATGCTCAAATTACTTGATTAGAAAGTCTTGCACTATTTTAAACACACAGTGTAACAGTCTTGGTTATCCAAGATGTTATAGATTACCTAGTATGTAGGTACTCGAGAGCGATCCAAGGGCCAGGATCCAAAAGGTGTGGATAGTAATCATTAGCATTGGAAAAGGAAAACGTTGAGTACAGGCTGAAAGGACACCAACCGTATGCAAAAGACGTTTTGTGTCGTGAACCTGACCCCTCATTAATTGCACGGATTGATGGGCCCAACAATAGGGGCTCAACACGTGGCAGGAAATCTCGTAGTGCTGTCAGAAAAAGTTCAAACGTTTCCATCCAAGGACTATTTGATTTCTCCCCAGTATTAAGCCTCCATTATCTGAGGAGGAATAGAGATTTGGGGGGCAAATGTTGTCTGTGTTTTCACCAAAGGACACGTGGCAATCAGAAACTGGTGCAGGTAGGACACATGGCAAAGACGTCTGTCTCTTTAAGTGAGGCCATGTCCCGGGGGTCAGTCCTCGGAGGGTGGATATCTCAAATAAAGGTCACGTCCCTCAGATAAAGGTAGGGCATGGATGTCTCTTTTCGAAGCCATGCCCCGAGGACTAGTTAGTAGTCCTCGAACTCTTTACAAGTAGTTGTCTTCCAGGTCGAGGACCTTATCCTCGGGACCTAGAAGGCTAGCTAGGTGTTAGCTAGTGCATGTTTGCAGTGTCAGAGGATCGTTTGGCAACCTTTTTTATGATCCGTCCACAGTGTTGTTGATTGTACGATTCGACAGTCCGCACTCCTACTACGCTATCTGACAAGGAGATATGTGTGCACACCTTGAAAGTGTCAGAGGGATGTTCCCCATAAAGTAGGTAACTTTATGGAGTGGGCCCTGTGTATATCGCCTGGGTCTTGGTCTCTAGTTAATGCAGCCCAATGTATTAAAGTGATATTAATATCCCAATAATTAGAGAAATGTGTATTAATTACATATAATTAGCATTAATGACCCCAGCCTCTATAAATAGGGCTGGGAGTCTCATTGTAAAAGGTTCAGTTTTTTAGAGAGAGAAACCTTGTACCCAGAGCAATATAAACGCTGCACAAAAAAATGCATTGGATCTTACCCTAACAAGCTTCCAATCTCCTTAATAACAGAGACTCATGGACTAGGGCTCTTTTATAGATTGAACCACGTAAAATCGTTGTGTTCTTATTTGTTCCTTTCTTTAATCTCTCATCTTTAAGTTGATAGCGAAAATACAGTAAACATTTTGGTGCTTTCATTGAGAGCTTGAAGAAAGTATTAAGAACATTTACATCCATGGTAACCACTCGAAGAAATGTCACAGACGATGTAGTCCCTCCTACTGGAGTTGAAGGAGGGGAAACCGGTCAGCCACCCCTGGACATGCCTGAGATGGTGGAGGATTATGAGGAAGACGTCGAGTACGATGGCGAAGTTGACGGTGGCGACTAGGAGTATTATGAGGAAGAGTATCCTCAGCCCATGGATGCAGAGGAGACACCAGAAGTGGTGGTACTTCGTGAACAGGTGGCCACCCAGCAGCAAAAGATTGACGCCCAAGAAGGTAACATCGCCACCCTACAGGAGATGGTACTTGCCATGTAGGCCGCTCTTGTAGCCCAAGGGCTACGAGTGGACCCCAATGGTAATGTGTCAGCTGGGCACCCAACTGGCGTGCCACTTGCGCACCCTATAAGAGTGCCACCTATCAATGCAACCCCTTTAATTATAAAAATTTTAAAATCTATTTTTCTATTAGTTCTTAAAAAATTAAAGGAAAATTATTAAAAAATTCAATAAAAGAATAAAATTATTTAAAATTCCTTTTAAATACATTTAAACTTAAAAATACTTTTTAAAAGAAAAAATAAATTATTACAATTAAAAAAACATATTCTCTTCTTCTTCTTCTTCTTTATTCTTTTTTATTAATTTTTCTAATTACTTTCTATTCTTTTATTTTTGCCCCCTAAAATCATTTTAAAAATTAAATAAATAAACATTACAAATTTAAAATGTACTAATTTTAAAAGAAATATATAAAATTTAGTTAATTAAAAATATTGGGAAAAATGAAAGAATAGAAAGTAATTTAAAAAATATATTAAAAGGAATAAAAAGGGAATATATTTTTTTATTTTTAACAATTTAGTTTTCTTTTAAAATATATTTTTAAACTTAATGTATTTAAAATAAATTTTAAATAATTTTATTATTTTATTGATTTTTTTTAAGAATTAATTTGAAAAAAATAGATTTTGATTTTTTATAATTAAAGGGGACACAATTTTGTGGTTGTCAAAGTTCGGAGGATAAAAATATAATTATTTTGTGTAAATTGTAACAAGGGGATAGTTTCAATAGTTTAGGGAGAAATTTTAACAGACCGTATATTTTAGGGGGCACAATCTGGTAATGTTAAAAGTTCAGGAGCAAAAATGATGTTTATTCTAAATAAATTATAAAAAATAATCAATGAGTTATAATAATTTCTCATCACATATTTTAAAATTTTATACTAAATTATTTAAATTACAATATCAATTAGGTTTTCAAAACTATAACAGAAAATATATATATGATTAAATTTATCTTTTTATTTATTTTATTAATTATTCATTTTGTCACTTAACGTATTTTGTTTATCCAAACATATATGTAATGATGAAATATGACATAAATATACACATTTTATTATTTTATCGTTTAGTTTTTTTAATGAGAAATTACTTATTTAAATTGTTCTAGCCATTAATTAAATAATACATGTCTTTAATTTTTTTAAAATTAAATGATTAAATTTTGATCAAATAAACTTTTTAAATTCATAGTTTTAACTTAGATTTTTAATTTTTTTTTTAATATAGTGGAATTCATATGAATTTTTTCTAAAAGAAAATTAGAAAAAAATATTTAATTTTAATATTAAAATGCACCATATATAATATATAAATGAAAACATAAAAAATACCAAAATTTAAATTATTATAAACACTAAAACATCAAATAATTTACTTTTTAAGCACATACAAATAACCTAAAATATATATAATTTACAAAAGAAAAAAAAACACAAACAAAGAAATCATAAATATTAATGTTGTGAATTTTTTTATATATATATTTTAGATTTTGTTTAATTGCTTTAGTATACAACTATTTTAATAATTAGATTTTATCAATCACACTTTTTTTATGATATTTTTTATCTATATATTAAATTATAATTGCAGTACATCCTAATTGAAGTTGAACAAAGAAATCATAAACATACAATCAAAGCAAAATCATACAAACATGGGTCAATATCATTTTGACTCATGTGTTGTGCAAAAGTTATCGATTGGACCCTCTATTTTTTTAAATGGCAACTTGGATTCTGGGTTTTGCAAAATTGAACAAAATAATACCCTGAGTCCGATTTTAGTCAAAATAATTTTAAATCTAATATTTCATTATCTGATCTTCGGGCACCTTCCCTACTTCTCTAAACCCATCGTATCCTTAGGGACCCAACAATTGATCTTATAATTGAAATTAATTTGATCAAAATCGGGCTCAATGAATTATTTTATAATATTTTGCAAAACTCAAGGTTTGAATTGACATTCAACAAAACAGAAAGTTCGATCGATAACTTTTGCACAATATAATAACCAAATTGTTATTTACTTTACAAACATTTAAATATAAAAATGATGAAAATTTAAAATTATACATGTAAATATAAAATTATCCATTACAAATGTATCTTGCAAATATGACTTATCTATATAAAAGCTCAAGACACTTCAATGAATACGAATTATTCAATTAGCAAGGCTAGCTTCCAAAGCTATAATAAGAGAGATTAAAAAAGAAATGAATTATAATGAACTATAAAACGAAAAATAATTGTATAGACTAAACAAATTATGATTCTTTGGGATATGAGATGGATGAGTGGTTTGAGTAACGAAGAAACTAGAAGAAAAAAAAATTAATTTCACTAAAATTTGCTGCGGATGCCAAATAAAAGAGTAGAAGAAATATGTGATTGGGAAATTGAAATTAAAAAGTAAAGGGAAAAGTTTTATTTTTATATTCAATAACTTAATATGATTGAAGCATGAAATATTTAAGTTGGATTTTATATTCGGCTTTCTTAGACTTTATTTGGAAAAATTATTTCAAAGCTTTTTTATATGTATTTAGGGACTTTTAATTTTTGGATAGGATTCCTGTACATGGGCCCAATTCATGGCCACCAATACTTGGGACCTCATTGGTTCCACTTTGCTTTAACTTCTAGCTTCTCAAAAAATACTTCCCAAAAAGCTCTCATGAGACTAGCTTCTTCTAAAAGAGTCTTTTAAAGCTAAAAGCCAAAGTGTTAGGATTGGTTAAAGGGAATTTACTTGTTTGGTACTTGTGTTTTTACAAAGTATTGTTTTGGCACTTTCTTTTTTCAATAATACTCGTATGATACATTGTATTTTAAAATCATATCTATTTGGTATCCTAGACTTATATATGATAAATAAATTTGATCAAACTGTCATAAGTTATACATAATTAAGTAATCAATTTTGAATTTGAAACTCATATAATTGAGATCGGTTTGATTATATTGGTAAAAAATTATTAATTAAATATGAGTTTAGGATACCAAAAATATATGATTTCAAAATACAGGGTACCAAATATGTACGATTTCAAAATACAAGGTACCAAATAAGTATTATTGTAAACACAGGGTACCAAAATGATACTTTACAAAAACACAGGATACCAAATGGTTACCTAACCTTGGTTAAAATACAAAGTTTAAGTGTTCTCACACAAGCTAAATGTAAAACACTAAATGGTTTCACATAACGAATATGTGAAATTTGAGTTTTTGTTGTAAGCATTTAAAAATTGTGTTTTTTTGGGGTCCAAAGTGATACATGGAGGTATCTAAGGATGCCCAAAAAATTTGGGAATATTTGGATGTGTTTAAGGACAAATTTTAGAAGTTTGACCTGCCTTAGGTGTTGTTGCGTTGCTACCACCTTGGTGGCGATGCATCGTCTAAAACTATAGGGTTTTATCAATGCCCATCAAGCGATGCATCACCTTCTAGTAAGCCACGCATTGCTTGGCAGGCGATGTGTTGCCTATAGACAGGCGATGCGTCGCCTGACATGTTCATATAGACACGTGTTTTAAGCTCCAAATGATGTGTTTAAAAGTTCCAATCCTATTGGTTGGACTTAATGACGATGCCTACACTATAAAATAGTTATCTTAGAGTTTTAATAGATTTGATCACTATTTCAAATCTCTCTCTAACCCCTTCTCTTTCTCTAGCTCTCAAGACCATAAGTTTCTCCAAGAATTTCATAAAGAAAGTGCTAGTCTTTGTGAATTTCAAAGCTTGTTCAATCTCAATTACCTTTCCTACTAGAGAAAGCCTCAAGCATCCATTAAGGGCTAGTGATATCGCCCAATAATTTCCTAAGTGGTCGCAGTAGTAATCGGGCTATGTCGTATCTAAAGAGAGGCAAAATACAAGCGAAAAAGATTAGTATTTAAAAATAAGAAACTTGGAAATATTGTAACTTTGAGAAAGAATGATTTTTAAACACCAAAACAAAAATAATTAGAATGAGAATATGGAAGGCACGAGTTTCATTCATGTAAACATATATACTTTAATAAAATTTATTCATTCAACACAACTATAATTCTACACCATTAATTATTGTTGGAAAATATATAATAAAGCTCACCTTAAAATATGTTGTTAATTAAATTTATACTAACTTCTAATTTAAAAACCTATCATATTATATATCTTAGAGCGACAAAATACCAATGACAGAATGCAGTAAAAAGCATATAATATAACAAATATCCTAAATTAAATCAATAGTCTAAATTACATAAGAAGAGCATGACTAGACTTATGTAAAATACACCAATAGATTTAGAATAAAAATAAGAAGAAAATAAATTTACTTGAAAAAAATATATAAAAATGAAGAGCAAAGAGAATCAATATATTAAAAAATATAATGTCAAACATGAATTCCACTATAGCATTTCCACACAAAAATTTAGCATAAAATAGACATTGTTTTCACTCAAAATGTATAAAAGAAATAAAAAAAGAAAGAAAGAAATAAGTGTATTTCTCTCTAATTGTACTCTCTACTTTGATTTCCCCAATCTGATATCTTTTTCACTTCATTTGGCTCTCTATTTATAGTGAAAATAAGACCAAAATGTGTTAAAATCGTGTGTATGAAAGTGGGAAAATGACTCAAAATTTGATAGAAGTGGGACAAATGGGACAAGTGTTGGGCTCTGAGTTGTGTGTTGAACAAGGTTGCTGGTCGAGTGGAGAAGACGATTTTCACAATATATGGACCAGTCCGCCTTGATATTAACTTTCTAGGGTGGAGATGCAGATGAGAGTAATAAAGATGCACTCGTTGGTTTGGCTTAAATTCTTTCCATAGGATCTGCTTGTCATGAGCCGCTTTCATTTTAGCCTTGTAGATCCTAGAGTTTTCATAAGCATCATTCCTTAACTCCTCAATTTCTGCCAATTGAAGCTTATGATTGAGTTCTGCCACCTTGAGATCAAAATTCAAGATTTTAACAACCCAAATAAGCTTTATGTTCAAATTCAACAGGACGGTGGCAGGCTTTTCCATATACTAGCCTATAAGGAGACATACAAAGATGAGTTTTGTAAGTAGTGCAGTACGCCCAAAGAGCATCGAGAAGTTGGGATGACCAATCATTACGGCCAGGGTTAACCGCCTTTTTCTAAGATTTGCTTAATTTCTCAGTTGGCTAACTTAGCTTGGCCATTTGTCTGTGGGGTGATAAGGCAATACAACCTTATGATGTACACCATACTTTTGCATTAGGGTTTTGAAAGAGTGATTGCAAAAATGGGTGCCTTGGTCACTAATGATAGCTCGTGGTGTGCCAAGCCTAGATAACACATATTCTTTTAAAAATTTCACAACAATTGTGTTATCATTGTTTCAACAAGACACAACTTTCACCCATTTTGAGACATAGTGTATGGCGAGGAGAATGTAAAGGTAGCCAGAAGAAGGTGGAAATGGTCCCATAAAATCTATCGCCCAATAGTCGAATATGTCTATTACGAGAATTGGGTGCAATGACATCATGTGACGCTGGGATAATGCACTTAATTTATGGCACATTTCACAAGACCAAGATAAATTTTTATTGTCTTTGAACAAAGTGGGCCAATAAAGAGCACATTATAAGATTTTTGCAGCAGTCTTTTTCAAAGAAAAATGACCACCACAAGCTTTATTATGGAAAAATTTCAAGACACTGAAAATTTCATCATCTGGAATGCAACGTCTAATAATTTGTTCAAGGCAATACTTAAAAATAAATGGATCATCCAAATAAAATTTACGTTTATCTTGTGCATTCCATGCAGAAGGAAGTTCGCTTGTCACTAAGTAATTAATGATGTGAGTGTACCATGGTAACTTAGTGACTGCAAAGAGATGTTCATTAGGGAAGTCTTCTCGAATTACTGGGCCATCAGCAGAATCAGAATACTCAAGACGAGAAAACTGGTTTGCTAATTAAGCACACCTTAGCATCCTTTTTGGAAAGGAGGTATTTAAGGGCAAAATGGTTGGTAAAGACTGTGATAGGTGAACCAATCAAGTAGGAACGAAACTTGTCAAGTGAGAATACTACAGCAAGTAACTCTTTTTCAGTAGTAGAATAGTTCATTTGAGCACTGTTAAATGTTCTACTTGCATAATAGACAACGAAGGGCTTCCCTTCCCTTCTTTGACCTAGGACGACCCCTATAGCGTAATTGCTTGCATCACACATGATTTTGAACTGTAAGTTCCAATCTGGTGGCTGAATAAAAGGAGCGAAAGTGAGTTTTGTAAGGAATGTTTGGAAATATTCTTCACAGTTGGGTGTCCAATTGAACACAATGTCTTTTACTAGGAGGTTTGACAAAGGGCGAGCGATTGTCGAGAAATTTTGTATGAACCTTCTATAGAATCCTACATGCCCAAGGAAAAATTGAATGTCTTTAACAATCTTGGGGATGGGTAGCTTTGATATGAATTCAATTTTTGATTGATCGACCTCAATTCCTTGTTCCGACATGACATGCCCCAAGACTATGCTAGATGGCACCATGAAATGATATTTCTCCCAATTGAGTACTAAGAATTTCTCTTTACATCGTTTAAGCACAGATTCTAAATTGAGAATGCTTAATTCAAAGGAATCTCTGAAGACTATCAAATCATCCATGAATACTTCAATACACTTCTCGATCATATCACTAAATATGCTCATCATGCAGTGCTAGAAAATGGCTGGAACATTGCACAGGCTAAATTGCATATGTCGGAAGGCAAAAGTACCAAAAGGACAAGTGAATGTGGTTTTATCCTGATCTTCTAATGCAATCTCAATTTGGTAATACCCTGAATAACCATCGAGAAAGCTATAGAAAGGATGACCTGCCTCACGTTCTAATATTTGATCGATGAATGGAAGTGGAAAATGGTCTTTGCAGGTGGTGACATTTAATTTTCTATAATCAATGCACATACGCCACCCAGTTATGACCTTGGTAGGCATGAGTGCCCCCTTATCATTTTGCACTACTGTTAGGCCTCAACAACCTGATTTGGGCTAACCCACTTACTATCAGCAACATTATAGATCATCCCAGAATCTAGAAGTTTCAAGACTTCAGTCTTAACCACTTCCTTCATCGTTGGGTTCAATCTTCGTTGAGGATCATGACATGGTATAGCCCCATCTTCCAATTGAATGTGATGGGAGCAAATAAAAGGGCCAATACCTTTGATGTCAGTTATTGTCAAACCTAATGCATCTCTTTGCTCTTGCAACATATTGATAAGCTAGTGCTCTTATGTGGCATTGGCTTGAAAAATATTATGACAGGGAAATTGTTGTTAGCTCCCAAGAAAACATGCTTAAGGCCCTCAATAAGTTGGGCTAACTTTGGTTGAGGAGCTTTCTCAATGGAGGGTTTTGGTGTTTCTCGATCTTGAGGGAGTTTCTCAAATATTGGATTCCAAAATATGATTATTTTAGCCTGTGAGTGTATTATGATTTCAGGGTTGATTTCAGACTCACTAAACTCAAAACTTTTAGAAATTTGGAAGAGGTGATTAAAATGATTAGAAGTGTATTTTGATTTGACCTCTTTTTCAAAAAGTGTATCGATCAAATATGATTGGAAGCATTCATCATTATTAGGTGGTTGTTTGCAATTGTGGAAAAAATTCACTTCTAGAGTCATGTTCCCAAAAGAGATTTTCACGAGACCATTCCTACAGTTCATGATTGAATTTTCTGTTGCGAGGAAAGGTCTACTGAGAATGATGGGAATTTTAGACTCTATATTTACTTCAGATTGAGTGTCCAAGATGAGAAAATCAATGGGGTAATCGAATTTTTTAATTTGAATAAAGACAGCTTCAACTATTCCTCGAGGTTTCTTAACTGATCGATCAGCCAATTATAACACCACAAATGTGGGCTTGAGTTATCCTAGACCTAATTGCAAATATATTGAATATTACATGATATTTACACTTGCTCCTAAATCTAAAAGGGCTTGGCCAAATTCCTATTCCCTAATTTGACATGAAATGGCGAGACAAGTAGGATCTTTGTACTTAGGCAGTGTCTTGCAATCAATAACCGCACCAGCTTATTCTACCAAGAATGGAGTTTTCTTGACATGGTGCTTTCTTTTAACAGTGCATAAATCCTTGATATCCTTGGCATAAGTTGGCACCTTGTTTGATCACATGCAACAATGGCAAGTTGATTTTCACTTGTGTTAAAAGGTTTAGGATTTCACTATGATTTTCCAGTACCTTACCAGTAGATTTCAAAGCTTGAGGAAATGGCGCCTTTATTGGAATGCTTATTTTCACATCAACATCTGGAGTGGGCATCAATGTAATCGTTGTCTTAGTTAACGATGAAATCGTACTTTGCCCACTTCGAGTAGTGATGACATTAACCTCTTTGAGATTTTCGTCTGTAGAGGGGGAGGTTTTTGCCATGTGTTGTCCTTTTTGATGAATTAGAGGTTGAGCGGGAAGTTTACCACGCTCTTGACTTGCCAAAGAAGTGTTTAACTTTGTCTATTGGATTTTCATGTCTTTCATTTCCTCCATCATATGCGTGAAGCAAGATTTGATCTCTTGATTTTAGGCCATTTGTGTTTGCACAAACATTTGTAAGACATTCTCAAGAGAATTACTTGACTGCATGTTATTTTGAGGAGCAATGTACGCTTTTGGCAGTTGTTGCTGCTCAGGCCTCCAGTGGCTCCTAGATGCTTGTGTTTGGTTTGAATCCTTCCAGCTAAAATTTGGATGATTTTGCCAACCAGGATTATAAGTGTTTGAGTAGGCATTATAAGGCTTCTTGTATTCCCCTAAAGCATTGCATTGTTCCTCATTTCCTCCTTTTAACTAACCAAGAGCAAGGCACTCTTGCGGTTGATGTTCCGTCCATCCACAGATGAAGCATGGATCTCGCGTCTCTACTTTTGCGACCGTATTTAATCCTCTATGATCATGAGTTTTGAAAGCCTCAAAATTTTTTTTTCAATGATTCAATTTGGCTTTTGACGTTGTCATCTTCCCTCAATTAGTAGACTCTGGCTGATCGTGGCTTGTCCATAGGACTCGGTCCCTTCCATGTGTAGGACTTTTCAGCGAGGTCATCGAGGTACTCGAAAGCTTCATCTGGATCATTTTGAAGAAATTTTCCATTTCTCATCATTTGTATGAATTTTCTTTGTCCAGTTGTGAGATCGTCATAGAAGTAGTTGACCAGACACCAACTTTCATATCCATGATGTGGGCATTGATTTATCAAGTCTCTAAACCTCTCACAGACCTGATGGAAAGTTTCATGGTCTTCTGGATGAAGGTAGAGGTTTGCCTCTTAAGGCTACTAGTCTTATGGGGAGGAAAAAAATTAGCGAAGAATGCTCTTGTCATTTTGTCCCATGTTCTAATAGTTTTAGGCCTTAAAGAATACAACCAGCTTTTTGCTCTGTCTTTGAGAGAGGGAATGAACTCCAATCTCACAATGTTGGTGACATCAGCTCGATTGTTGAATGTAGCCACCACCTTTTTGAATTCCTATATATGCACGTACGAACTCTCATTTTCCAACCCATGAAAGGTTGGTAAAAGTTGAATCATGCCGACTCTCCTTGATAGTCACATTTTTTTGTTTAATTAATATTTTAGATAATATATTTATCCAAAAATATATATTATCTAAAATAAATATTAGTTAATTCAAAATTAACTTTATCTTAAAGTATTAGTTTTTAATAAATAAATACCTTATAATAAGATAATAATTAAACTCTCTCTACATTAACCCAAACATGATTAATATTTATTTTAACATAAAGTTTTTCAGAATTAAAACTATATAGTTAAATAATTAATTAATTTATAATTAACCAATTGTCCATAATTATTTTCTTTCCCTAGAAAATTAATTCCTTTGCAATTTAGTCTTTCTCTCAACAAATCTTCCTTATGACATCCTTACCCTTGACAATGTAGGACAGAGGTGACCTAGGGGCCATGGACCTATAATGCGAAGCTCCAATAAACCAGATTATTAATCAAACTCTTTAATATAGTAATCTTATTTATTAATTCCATGATTACTCCACTATAAATATGGAATTTCACTCTAAGTATTTATAGAATCACATTTACAGAGTTTTCTTTGTAGTCCATCAATATAATCAATAAATGTAGTTTTGTCCTCCATTTATTTCTTCGTTAATTAGAGTTTGTCAAAATTACCGTTTTTCCCTTCTAATTACCTCTTGTTCCTTAAGTACCATTAATTCACTAGCGAATAATTAATCTATAATCAAATTATAGATTTGAGCTCAATAAATATTTCATTCCAGAATTAACCCTTAAAAGAACTAATATTTGATTCGTTGGTAAAGTATGGATTGTAATATTGTAAATCATGTTCCTAGCCATTCATGATATTGAATCTCCAAAACAAAAGTCACTAGCCTCATTATACTAAAAAACCTTAACGGGTTAATCAAAGATCCAATAAACACAAACAAGAGTTCATGACTACTCAAGAGTTAGACTGATCTGCAAATGATCATCTATTATGATAAGAATTACATCTTTATGGCAAATGGTAAGTTTATAAAGATAGTTAATTCATATCGGCCTTGTCATATATAATCTCTATTATATACAGTACATTTACCAAGATGTCTATTCACATAAGTAATCTGAATCTAGATTACTTGCATTGTGTATGCTTAGTAAACCGTACTAGTAACCATTCATTAAAAATTCCTTACTTTAATATGTTAATGACTATTTTATTCATTGTATATGATCTTAATTCTCTCGTACTAATACAATATTATATCCTCATAAATGAATATGGAATTTTCTTGATATTCATATAAATTATTCAAACAATAATTATAACATTCAAATATAATAAAATTGTATTTTTATTTAAATCAATAAAATGTCTTTACATGCTTTTAGGGCATAAATACTATCAATCTCCCACTTTCCCTCAATGCAAGTGAGGCATCTCCCTTAATCCCATGTTGCGTACATAACCCATAAACGACTTTTCAGGAAGTGTCTTGGTAAACGGGTCCGCCATATTTTGTTCCAATGCTATCTTCATAACAGTCACACCATCTCAGTGAACAATCTATCTAACCATATGGTATTTCCTTTCTATATTCTTTCCACTCTTGTGGACTCTTGGTTTCGTAGAGTTAGCTATTGCTCCACTGTTGTCACAGTACAAGATTAGTGGCTTTTCCATATCTGGAATTACTTCCAAATTAGTGTCGAACTTTCTAAGCCAAACCGCTTCTTTAGCTGCTTTACAAGCCGCTATATATTCAGCTTCCATAGTTGAATCTGCAATACTGGATTATTTAATACTTCTTCGGACTACAGCTCCTCCACCATGAGTGAACACTGACCCAGACGTCGACTTACGACTGTCTTTGTCTATACCTAGTATGGTTTAACTCACCCCCTGAGTATACAAGCATAAAATCTCTCGTTGTCCTAAGATTCTTGAGAATGTGCTTTACTGCAATCCAGTGTTCCAAACCAAGATTTAACCAAGATTTAATTGATAACGACTTACAATCCCTACTACATAGCATATGTCAGGCCTAGTACATAACATAACATACATTAGACTCCCAAATGTTGAAGCATGGGGATGCTTTCTCATGTCTTCTTCCTCTTGATGTATCTTTGGACATTGCTCTTTGGAAAGAGAAATTCCATGTCTGGTTGGTAACTGACCTTTCTTGGAATTCTCCATAGATAACCTTTCAAGCACCTTATCTATATAATTAGCCTGAGAAAGTTCCAAGAGCTTGTTCTTCCTATCCCTTAGGATTTGGATTCCCATAACAGAGCTCGCTTCACCTAAATCTTTCATTTGGAACTTTTAGCTAACCAGTTCTTCATGTTTGACAGTGTCTCTACATAATCCACATAAAGAACTAAGAAAACCACTTCTTTACCTTCGACATATTTATACACACATGCTTCATCAACATTTTTTTTGAAGTCGTATGTTTTAATTGTCTCATCAAAGGTGATATTCCAAGATCTAGATGCTTGCTTTAATTCATAAAAGGATTTCAACCACTTGCACACCTTATGGTCTTCCCCATTCTCAATGAACCCTTCTGGTTGTATCATATATATATTTTCATCAAGACAGCCATTCAGAAAAGTTATCTTGACGTCCAGTTGCCATATCTCATAGTCATAGGTGGCAGCTTTGGATAAGAGGATGTGAATATATTTTAGCATGGCCACAGGAGAAAATGTTTCTTCATAATCAATACCCTCTCTTTGAGTGTAACCTTTGGCTACTAGCCTTGCCTCAAAAGTCTCTACTTTCCCATATACATCTCTCTTTTCTTCTTGAAGATGAATTTGCACCCAGTGGGCCTGACATCTTCAGGTGGGTCTACAAGTTCCCAGATAGAATTGGAATACATCAATTACATTTCTTGTTTCATGGCTTCTTGCCATTTCTCATTTTCAGGATCATCCATTGCCTTTTTGAAGGTTAATGGAGCATCCTTGACTATATCAGAAACAAGGACATGTGCTTCATGTTCGTAGTGAATAGTTTGTCTTACAATCCTTCCACTACGACATTGCATTGGGGGTTTCCTTTTCAGAAATAATGGTTTCCTCGGTTTTTCATTTATCATTTAATGATGATGATGAAAGGGATGGAATCTTATCAGCTGTGAGTTCCTCCAAAACTACCTTGCTCTGAGGTTTATAGTTATTCATATAGTCGTGTTCAAGGAAGGTCGCATTTGTTGAAACAAATACCTTTTTGGTCATTGGGACTATAAAATAATTTCCTCTTTTTTATGGAGCATAATCCGCGAAAATGCACACTTCAAACCTCGAATCAAGTTTCCTTAATTTAGGTATGACAACATGAGCATGACAGCCCCAAATGCGGAAATGGTGCAAACTAGGTTTATTACCATTCCACAGTTCCAGTGGCATTTTTTTATGGTCTTATATGGGACTACATTCAAAATGTAATTCATCCTTTGAAGTGCATATCCCCATAATAAGAAAGGAAGTGAAGAGTAGCTTAACATATACCTAATCATGTCCAACAAGGTCCTATTTCTTCTTTCCAAAACACTATTTTGTTGTGGTGTTCCAGGTGCTGTGAGTTGGGATAGAATACCATGCTCCAGCATGAAATCTTTGAGTTCTAAATCCAAATATTCACCACCTTGATCTAATTGAAGTGTTTTAAGTGTCTTACCTAACTGCTTCTCAGCCTCAGCTTTGAAGTCTTGAAACTTACCGAAGGTTTCAAACTTCCTAAGCATTAGGTAAGTATGACCATATCTTGAGTAATTGTCATTGAAGGTAACGAAGTACTCACATCCACCTCTAGCTTGTACATTCATTGGACAACAGACATCGATGTGTACGTGCTCTAAAAGCTCTTTAGCTCTATTGTTTTTCGTTGAGAAATGACGCTTGGTCATTTTTCCTTTTAGACAAGACTCACAAACCGAAAGAGTTCCAACTCTTTGTTTTTTCAACGGTCTATCTTTTGTTAACTAGTTTATCCTATCTAGTCCTATATGACCAAGTCTAAGATGCCAAAGATATGTGTCATCCTCATTTGAAAACTTTTTTATTTTGTTTCCTTTTAGTTTAGCTACTTTAAATAATTATGAGTTATTTAGTGATCGTTCATTTGGCTTGAACATATACAGTCCGTTTGTTTGCTCCGCTTCAAAATTTTTGAAACCATTCTTTGAAATAACAATCGCATTATTATTAAATGAAATATCAAAAGATTGTTCATGCAACATAGATAGAGAAACTAAGTTTCTAGAAAATCCAAGAATAAAATAAAAATTATTCAAAATAAGATAATTGTTCCAAAAAATTAAACTGACTATTCCCTTTGCTCTTGCTGAAATGAGTGCTCCACTTCCAACTCACATAGTCATCTCGCCATCAGCAAGTTCCCTTGATGACTCAAGTAAGATGTATGGAAGACCAAACATGGTTAGTGGCTCCAGAATCTAAAACTCAGGATGACATATAATCTTCCACTATACATGCTTCAAGTATAAGTAAATCAGATTTACCTTCTTTTTCAACCCAGCGAGATACTTTTTACAGTTTTTCTTCTAGTGACCTTCAACCACACAGTGGAAATACTTTCCCTTTGGTTCTTTCTTTTCAGAGTTATTGTCATTCTTGTTCTCCTTGGCTTTTGCTGCCTTCTTGCCCTTACTTTTGTCCTTGTCATTGTTCTTCTTCCTTTTCTTGGTTTTATCCTCAGAGGTTGAAGATTTCTCCTCCATCACATTGCCTTAGCCTCTTTGGTTATAGTATTTTTAATAGACTCTAATGTCTTCACTTCATTTAATAGATGAGTCATGTTGAATTCTAACTTATTCATAATATAGTTGATTATGAATGCAGAGAAAGTAGGAGTGAGCGATTCAAGTATGATGCTTACTTGTGTACTCTTATCAATGACAGCCCCATGTATATCTGCTTCATGCATCACGTTGATCATGCTCAAGACATGTTCACGCACAGAAACACCCTGCTTCATCTTAGTAATCATGTAGGTTCTAGTAGTCTCATGTCTACTTTGATCAGATTGTTGCCCAAACATGGCCTGCAGAGATTCCATTATCACAAAAGCAGTTTCAATGGGTTCATGCTTTGTTTTCAGAACATCATTTATGCTCACAAGCATGTAACACTTATCCTTATTATTGGATTGAATCCAGACATCATATTTGTCCCGAATATTCTTCGGGGCATTGGTAGCGGGCTCTTTAGAACATTCCCCATTTAGGACAAATTTATGGTTCTCACAGATTAACATTAAATTTAGATTTGATTTCAATCTTATAAAATTATCACCATTAAGTTTTTCAAGTGAAAGTAAAGCAGTAATTGGATTGCCACCGTTCGACATTACTGAAAGAAATAAAATAAAATAATATTACTATTTGAAAAAAAAAATCAATTATTTGGAACGTAAATGTGATGCATGAATGCAACAATTAAAACACATAAACTTAGCATTTACTATTCCACGATAAAACTACCCAACAAATAAAGTGTCGTCTTAGGGTCGGTCAAGTTAAATTCAGATAGCTTATAAGACAATCCTATATTTATTATTTAAAATTTAAAATAACTCTTATTTTCTCTTTTAAAAATAAAGCACTGCTAGTTTTCTCAAGAAGCAATTCCATCGCAAAAGCTTAATTGCATATTTGTAAGTGTAACCCATTATTTATGAATTCATGACTTAACTTAGAGAGAGCCACCTTAGGGTCGGTCAAGCCTAAAATACATCACTCTTTCCTATCTTCGTAAGATGCCAACCTTGGTATTAATATGTCTAGAAACCTTCCTTTGGGGGACAGAAACAAAGCTGCCTCGAGGCCCTATTCATATTTCACGGTGTTGTACTAATAATGGAGACCATAGGTCACATTGAGATGTTCACCTTCTCCCACTTACTATTTTAGAAAAAATGTGTTTTATTAAATTAATCAATAAAATCAAAATTAATTACTAGTTTATTAATAACCATATGAATGTAATTATTACAAAATACATTTAATTATAAAGGAGTCTATTTCTACAATTAATGTGATCTAGATAATTATCCATTACATTCATCTCACTTTATTAAAACACTTTTTAAATAAAGTTGGTTATTTTAAAGGCCTATAAAAACTATTGTCTTTTATTATGGTGTGATTTACAAAGTTTTAAATAATTTAATACTTAACAGTTTATATGCAATTGATATCTCCAACACAATTCATAAACACTAAGGAAAATCCTAGATAATCATGTTTCTAAAAAAATGCATGATTAATCAAAACTGTGTAGAGTTTCATGAATGACATGTAATTGACAAATGCATGATCATGTTAAAAATAAGACATTAAGTAACATTTATTTAAATAAATACAATAAATAAACAATATATGATGAACCGAGTACTATTGAGTATTTCTAAACTTACAACCCTATGAAAAAATAGAAATTAAAATTATTAAATGACCTTTAGCTGTTTGCAAGACCCCAAGAATGCTTCTCTTCTCATATTGACCCATCTTTATAATTCTTAGGAATTTATTAGGCCTAAATAATTAATTAGAAACTAATTTTCTAATTAATTTATTTAACTTAAACTAACTTTTAATTAAATAACCATTTTGTCATCTTTTTAATTTAGTTGAATTTAAAAAATTAAATAATCAAATTCAAATAATTATTTAAACTTAAGATAAGATCTTAACCAACTAAAAGATATTTTATTTTTCTAACAAAAATAAAATAAGTTAATTATCCTTTTAAATTCAAATAATTTAAAAATATTTAAATAAAAGATTTTTTGCACAAAAATAGGATCTTGATTGGGCACCAAGAATGGTGCCCTAGAGATCTAGGCACGATGACAACAAGGTGAGCCATGGGGCTTGAGTGCGGCAAGGGCAAATGGGGTTAAGAGCTTGGGTGTGCAGGGGCGTGGGCTCATGCGGCTGGGCGCGGGGTGTGGGCAGGTACGGCTAGGCACGCAAGGAGCACGGGCTCGCCTAGTGTGTGCGGGCAGCTAGCTTGTGGCCAAGGGGCTCAAGACGTGTGCCTCCAAGGTGCATGGCTCTGGTCCCTTTCTTCTTGTGTCCTAAATTTTTTAATCCGGATTTCAAAAATTAAAAGTTACAAAAATCATATGTCCTTTATTGCTTACATCAAGATCTAGAAAAAATAAAATTCAAATTCCATATAATTAATGATCCATCATTCAACCATACATTCAAAAAATACATCTATCCATTCAATATACATATAAAAAAATTTAAGAAACCTACACAGCATTTAATGTACATATATATATATATATATGTAAAATGTCTTGGTACCAATTGTTGGTATTAAATAAGAAACATAAGAATAAGCAGCGGAGTAGGATCTTTTAAAAAGTTTATTAATATCAGTCATGATCATACATATATAGATATATTAAATAACACATAAAAGGAATAGAGATTACATCTCGTAACCTATCAAGTGTCATTGAATCTTTTCGTAAAATCAACGATCTTCCCATCATTTCTGAAAGCTCACACCTTACCCTTCCAAGCCAATCCTCAAACACACAAAGACGTGTGAGGGCATGTTAGATTCAAAGGTTGATTTAGCTCTCTATATGTACTCAACACATGAGATCTAGAAAGGTTTGAGAAGAGAAAAGCTATACAAATTTCTAGAATTTCAGGTTTAGAAAATTCAATCGTTTCTTTTCTTAGAGAGAGTCTGATAGTCAAAATTAACAACTTCTTTAACTTATGAAAGATATCGCTTCTTTTCAGGATTATAAAAATAATTAACTAATTTCATTAATCTTTATTTTATTTAAATAAAACTGATCTGTTACATCTATTTTAATTATTTAATTTAAATCATATTTAAAAAGAATAATTAAATTTAATTAAATAAACAAATTAATTTAAAATTCAAAATTCAAATCCCAGGGATATGATATCCCTGGCGCCACTAAGTGGCTCTCCCAGATTTTTTCATTTATTTGTTAAATTAATATTTAAGATAATATATTTATCCAAAAATAAATATTATCAGTTAATTCAAAATTAATTTTATCTTAAAGTATTAATCCAAACATGATTAATATTTATTTTAACATAAAGTTTTTCAGAATAAAAACTATATGGTTAAATAATTAATTAATTTGCAATTAATCAATTGCCAATAATTATCACATAATTATTTCCTTGCCTTGGAAAATTAATTCCTTTACAATCTAGCCCTTCTCTCTACAAATTTTCCTTATGACATCCTTACCATTGACAGTGTAGGACAGAGGTGACCTGAAAACCATGGACTTATAATATGAAGCTCCAATAAACCAGATTATTAATCAAACTCTTTATTATAATAATATTATTTATTAATTCCATGATTACTCCACTATAAATATGAAATTTCACTCTAAGTATTTATAGAATCATATTTACAGAGTTTTCTTTGTAGTCCATCGATATAATCAATAAATATAGTTTTGTCCTCCATTTTTTGATTCGTTAATTAGAGCTTGTCAAAATTACCATTTTAACCTTTTAATTACCTCTTGTTCCTTAAGTACCATTAATTCACTAGCAAATAATTAATCTATAATCAAATCATAGATTTGAGCTCAATAACTATTCAATTCCAAAATTAACCCTTAAGGGAACCAATATTTGATTCGTTAGGAAAGTATGGATTCCAATATTGTAAATCATGTTCCCAGCCATTCTTGATATTGAATCTCCAAAACAAAAGTCACTAGCCTCATTATACTAAGAAACCTTAACGAGTGAATCAAAAGAACCAATCAACACAAACAAGAGTTCATGACTACTCAGGATTTAGACTGATCTATAAATAATCATCTATTATGATAAGAATTAAATCTTTATGGCAAATAGTAAGCTTATAAAGATAGTTAATTCATATCGGTCCTGTCATATATAAACTCTATTATATACAATATATTTACCAAGATGTCTATCCACATCAGTAATCCAAATCTAGAATACTTACATCTCGTATGCTTAGTAAACCGTATTAGTAACCAACTAATTAAAAATTCCTTACTTTAATATGTTACTAACCATTTTATTCATTATATACGATCTTAATTCTCTAGTAGTAATACAAGATCATATTCTCATAAATGAATATGAAAATTTTCTTGATATTCATATAAATTATTCAAAAAATAATTATAACATTCAAATATAATAAAATTGTACTTTTATTTATATCAATAAAATGTCTTTACATTATTTTAGGGCATAAATCCTATCAAAATGAATAAATAAAAAGAAACTAAAAATTAAAATTAAAAGAGAACTGAAAAAATTATACTTTTTTTCTAAAAAAATAAATTAATTCACTATGCAAACCTTTAATTGTAAAATTACCTCATCGGCAACGGCGCAAAAAATTGATATCGCCCAATAATTTCATAAGCGGTCACAGTAGTAATCGGGCTATGTCGTAACAATAGAGAGGCAAAGTACACGTGAAAAGAAAGATTAGCAAACTAAAAATAAGAAACTTGGAAATACTGTAATTTTGAGAAAGAATGATTTTTAAACACTAAATAAAAAAAAAGAATTAGAATGAGAAAGAGAATATGGAAGGCACAAGTTTCATTAATTAAAACATATATACTTTAATAAAATTGATTTATTCAACACAACTATGATTCTACACCATTAATTATTGTTGGAAAATATATAATAAAGCTCACCTTAAAATATGTTGTTAATTAAATTATACTGGCTTATAATTTAAAAAGCTATCATATTATATATCTTAGAGCGATAACAAATATCGAAAACTAAATCAATAGCCTAAATTACATAAGAAGAGCATGACTAGACTTATGTAAAAGATACAAATAAATTTAAAATAAAAATTAGAAGAAAAGAAATTTAATTGAAACAAATTTATAAAAATGAAGAGCAAAGAGAATCAATAAATAAAAAATATAATGTAAGCATGAACCCCACTCTAGTCTTTCCACAAGAAAATTTAGCCTAAAATAGACATTGTTTTCACTCAAAAAGTATAAAAGAAATAAAAAAAATAATAAACAAGTTTATTTCTCTCTAACTCTACCCTCTATTTTGATTTCCACAGTCTGATATCTTTTTCACTTCATTTGGTTCTCTATTTATAGTTAAAATAGGACCCAAAATGTCTTAAAATCGTGTGCATGAAAGTGGGAAAATGGCTAAAAAATCTGATGGAAGTGGGACAAATGGGACACTTATCGGGCTTTGAGTTGTGTGTTGAACAAGGCTTCTGATGGAGTGGGGAACATGGTCAGGCCACGTGCCGGGTGCTAAGGCATCTCGGCAGGGAGTGGCAGCATTTGCAGGCGAGTGGGGAGACATGACTACCACACGTCGTGTGCACAGCATATCGGCAGGTGGTGGCAGGCGCTGGTGGGCCCCACATGTCAGCTACAGTTGGTAAAGAAGGTAGTGCCACGTGTCACACTCTGAGGGCTTTAGCTAGTTTGGGTCGTGGCTTTTATGCTCAGTTTCAGGCTTGGGTTGCTCAAAATTGTCTTAAAAAAGGCCATTTTTTCAATTCTTTCTTCAATTGTAATTTTTTTCTTTCTTCTGTCTTTTTTTTTGTGTCAAAATACATTTTATTTCCTGAAATGAACACAAATTAAATTAAAATTAATATTTTCAATTATTATATATATTATAATAAATTCATGAAAATATTAACGAAAATCTAATTTATTTTAAACTTTAAAACTAATAAAATGATATTTTTGAGCACTAGAAAATAAAGAATTTGGATGATGATACATCTCATGTATAAGTCTTGGTTTTGATTGTCATCAAAGAAGAAGTAGATTCAAGTGGTGTTCTATTTATGGCTCAAAATTTGCAAGATGATCCAAGAGTTTTGTTTTATAACTAGGGTTTGCATTTCTCTATCTCATTCTTTGATTGGATTCTATCAAGGATAATTGTGTGTAGATTCTTATTATTGTGGTGGTGTAATCTCACTCTCTCCCAACACAAAGTGCATTGGAAACCCAACCAATGTTAAGAGCACTTTTAGCACTTCAAAACAAAGAAGTGGCTTTTAGAAGCCCAGCCAACCAACCCCTTAAAGCAAGCCTTAAAACTAACGAGAGAAAGATAGTAAAAAATATAACAATCAATATTAAAAAGGAAAATCTACGACATAAACACCTATGTAGTTTGTTTTGTTACACTTAAATTCTAAAGTAAAAATTTTGGCGGCAAAAATACCTACCATTATTCTTTCGATGCAGACATTGGTCTTTGTGTCGTTAAGTGTGTCAAAGGGTATACGTGGCAGCTCCTGATTGGTGGCGCAACATAAATATCTATGTAGTTCGTTTTATTACATTTTAATGCCTAGGTAAAAAAATTGGCGCCAAAAATACTTATTGTTATTGTTATACCCAAAATTTGGTACTTCCACGTGGCGGCCCGTGAAGCGATGACATGTCAAGACAAAGTGTCGGGACACAACAGTCACCACTAGCTGCCGTGAGGAGAGGCCTTCATCACTTCCCCAATACACAAGAAGAGGTAGGAATCGCCAGAATCGGCCTACTTCTCGCATTGCGTGAAGCCAAATGATCCCTAAATGACCATGCCAACACCAATCGTAAAAAGAAAATGGCCCTAGCCAATCGCCCTAGCCAGACGCACAAGTCAGACCAACACACATCACAAGGATCTGCTAAAGTTACCATCAACCATTGCTGGTCCCCAAGGGCTCGCCGGTCGCTGGTGGCTCTCACCCCCGAGTCTTTTTTTCACACTAGAGTGCACCTTCAACCATTAAATGAACTAGACAGGTCTGATTACCATTTTTGGTGAGACACAAACCTGTCTCCAGCCGAGTGTTCCAAATTTTGGCCTGATTGAGAAACAAGGTGTCATCATCAGCCTTTCCCATCTCTGCGGCTATAAATGGTGCAAACCGAAATGTAACAATAGGAGAACTATCAGAGAAAGGAACAAGTCAGTAACTATTCATTTTCGGAGAGAGCTTCTACTTTACATTACTATAACTGCCCCAAGAAGAAGATCAAACTCATCTTGTTCTTATGGGTTCAAAGTTCATAAATAATGTTGACTAAAGTGGACGTAGGTCATCCTTTTTGGGTTGAACCACTATAAATCTTTGTCTCATTCATTTATTACTGCATTTATTTCTCTTTCCTTTAGCTCACTATTCATCATTAAGATCTGTTATGAAGTATTACACACAAAACAACTATTCAATTATTGCTTTGTGCAAGTTGACCAAAAAATGAGTCCACATTTTGGTGATTTCATTGAGAGAGTGTGTCTAAGAGTGAGATATTCTCACCTACCACCCAAGGTGGCCCACCCCCTCGCTGGTCATGGCACCTAGGCGTGGTCCAGCAAAAGAGAATGGCATTGCAGTCCCACCAAATCCTCGTTCTCTGAGGAATGTCGAGGAACCTCGTGAGAACCTGGATGAAGGCAATGGCGACCACATCACCCAATAGCCCGAGGTGACATAGGAGGACGTCGCCACCCTAAGATAAGAGATGGTACAGTTGCGCGCCATGAACGTTGCTGTTGTAGTTGAGATGGATTTCGTGCAATAGGACATGGAGCAACGCCAACGAAAGGTGACCCTCGCCTTCGGGACGACAGTACGCATGGAAGTAAGCCATTGCCAAGCTCCTTCAGGGAAGCCCCATGTCTTGGATGGAGAAGGAGTGGAGCAATCAACTTCTCGTCACTCTAGAAGCATAACCAATCCCAAAAGATCCCAGTCCCAGGCGAAACTGTTGGGAATTGTGCCCTTTAATATGTGTTGAACAATGTTTTATGAAATAAATAATTAAGATGAATTTTTGCATATATTGATTGCTTATTATTATTATTAGAATAATATTATATGAATATCAGAAAATTCCAAATTCGTTATTGTGACTACAATCTTGTATTGGTACAAGAGGATTAAGGTTGTAGGGAACGAATTTAAATAGTTTGGAGTAAAACAAAGTTATATGGAATCTTTGGTTTAAATATTGTAAGTACGGTTCACTAGTATTATGATGCATGTAATATAGATCCGGATTACTGATGTAGTAGGACGTCTTAGTGGAGGTACTTTGTATAAAGTGGCTATACATGAATGGGACTCGATATGTTATTAATACTTAACTAAATATTGTTTGTTTTATAAGTATTAATTAAACATATCAATAAGATGATCATATACAAATTGATCTTAATTCTGAAGTTATTATGAACTCATGTTTATGTCATTTGGGTTTCTTTGATTCACTTGTTATGGTTTGTCAAAACGATCAGGCTGAAAACTTTTGTTTTGGGAACTCATTGGAATAAATGGTTGGGGACATAATATACAAATATGGAATCTATACCTTTCTGAGAGAATTGAATAATGGTTTTCTTAAGGGTTATCTCTTGGAACTGAAAGGTTATTGAGCTCAAATTCATAAATCGATTTATGAATTAACCTGCAATAATAAAGTTAATGGTACTTAAGGAAACAAGATATAATCAAAGAGGTAAAAAAATATCTTATCCATACTTTAATTATTAACCATTAATAGATGATTGAATTGTATGTAATGATTAAATCGATGGACCCTTTTTATATTTAAAAAGTACTCAATAAATAAATGTCTATAATTACAAAAGTGCAGTATCATATTTTTAGTGGAATAATATTGAGATTATTAAATTAAGGTTACTATATTAAAGATTTTTAATCAATAATCTAAATTTATTGGAACTTGAAATTATAGGTCCATAGGTTCTCGATGTGGCTCTATCAACACTATTCAAGGTAAGAGTTAAACAGGGAAAAATCAAGAAAATGACATATTTGGAATAAATTTGTTCTTCGAGATCAAATATGTAAATGAAAAAAATTAATAAATTAATATATTACTTTTTGAAATTATTTTTTAATTAAAATGGTATTTTTGAAATTGACATTTAAATATTTAAGATAATTAATTTTGAATTAATTATTTTTATTTATTTAAATAATGTGAAAAGATAATTCAAATCATTCAAAATTGGTTTAAATTGATTTAAAAATTATTCATTAATTAATATGATAAGATTAGTTATCAGGTTTAGATACTTTTAATAAATGATTATTAAATAAAAGTAGTTAAGACACATATTCTTGAAAAGGGATATGCTACACGCCAATCAAAGTGTTAACATTGTTGTGGATACCAAAAATCCATACTAAAAGAAAAAATACATGATCCCGTATTGAAATGAGTAAGGGTCTGCGAACGTGAAAGAATTGACCCAATGAGCAACACAAGCTAAGTTATAGAGTTTGGGCTAGCCTAGAGCCTAAGGCCTAAATGCTCATATGAGGATGGGCCACATTGCACAAAATAACCTCTATAAAAGCCAAAAGAAAACGTAACACACTCCCGAGGTAGTCCCAAGAGAACACGGATCAAATGATGGAATCTTTGATCCTCATGATAGTGGCTACATCCTAGACATGCCCATCTCGCACATATGCACCACGCCTCGCGAGGCAGCTCGCGCACCTATGGGCCTCGCCGAGGCGCCGTCTCACGCAGGTGCTCCAGCAGCCTCGCCCAGGCAACGTCTCGCGCAGGTGCTCCAGCAGCCTCGCCCAGGCAGTGTCTCGTGCAGGTGCTCTAGCAGCCTCGCCCAGGTAGCGTCTCGAGCAGATGCTCCAGCAGCCTCACCCAGGAAGCATCTCGCGCAGGTGCTCCAGAACCCTCGCCCAGGCAGCGTCTCGCGTAGGTGCTCTAGCAGCCTTGCCCAGGCAGCGTCTCTCGCAGGTGCTCCAGCAGCCTCGCCCAGGCAGCATCTCGCGCAGGTGCTCCAGCAGCCTCGCCCAGGCAGCGTCTCGCGCAGGTGCTCCAGCAGCCTCGCCCAGGCAGCATCTTGCGTAAGTGCTCCACCAGCCTCGGCTAGGCGCCGTCTCGCTCAGGTGCTCCAGCAACCTCGCCCAGGTAGCGTCTCGCGCGGGAGCACCAACAGGCCTCGCGCCTCATGCAGCCACGGCCCCTGCCTCGCCCAGGTGCCATCTCGTGCAAGTGCACCAATGGCATCGCGCATGAGCCTCGCGCCAAGTAAGGTGCACCCTGCCTCGTCCATATGCCACGCACCACCATGGTCTCGCGGCTCCCATGGCCTCACACCACCATGGTTTCGCGGCCCCCCAAGATGCCTCGTACCACCATGGTCTCGCGGCTCCCATGGCCCCGCACCACCATGGTCTTGCGGCTCCCATGGCCTCGCACCACCATGGTCCTGTGGCCCCCAAGGTGCCTCGCACCACCATGGTCTCGCGCCTCGCATACTCGTATGGGGTCTAAGACCTCTAGAAGGAGCGTACGAGGAGCAATAGGAGAGACCCAAGAACTATTTGTTATCAAGCCAGTAGTGGTGTAGATGACTGAGTATATCGTTCATGTTAACACGCAAGCTTTCCTACACTTAGTAGAACAGGGGATAGCTTTGAGCAGATACATGCCTTGGAGATGCGAGAATAACCATCAGGTACAAAGCACCTGTACGTGTACGGGTGCAGGACGTACAACCACGAGGAGGACAGAAGCGTGACCCTGACATCTATATAACACAAGTAGTGGAGGTATGGATTTGTACAGAGAGTGGAAGCACTACATGCATGCCTCTGACTATGTACCAGGGCGACACCATGACCTTCTGCTCCACCACGACCTATGCCACTACCCTGACAATGTACCTATGTACAATCTTGTCCCCTGGGACCACAATGTATGAGGAGCCATTAGAGCTCCAATATAAATAGATCATCACCCCTCCAGAAAAGGGGTTGGAAAACTCATTGTACACTCAGGCTATTAAGCAATGTACAAAGGCTCACTCTATTTTGGATCTGTGTTTACTTTTCCGTAAGTTTATTCTAAGTTCTTATCTAAATATCTCCATACATATCTTTGAGTTTTCTGATCTAATTTGGTTGATGAGATTTCACAACCAACAGTTTGGCACCGTCTGTGGGAAGAACAAGCATCAAGCCTACGTTCTTTCATCAATTCCAACAAAGAAAGATGCTAAGGTGTTCAAAACGCTTACGGAAACTACATGAAGATGAGGTTCACCTTGACGGAGAACAAAGGAGGGATTCCAGGGAAAACCCTCCTCCATCTGGGCATGGAGATATGCCGGTGGAATGTCCTCCCCCAAGGGAGGGGAAGGAGACATCATCCCCGACTGTCCGTCCCAACGGAGGTCACTCAAAGCCGCCAGTGTACCCACATCCTCGGTCCCGGGTGGAACCATGCCCGAGCCGCCAAGACCCGGGTCCCTCGACACACAGGCCAGGCAAAAGTCCCCGAGTATGCTCAGTGAGTTCTAGCTCAAGGACTCGCTTCTACAAGGAGGAGATTCGAGAGTTACATAAAAAGACTCGAAGGCTAGAAACCACATTAGAGAACGTGCAGGAGGTTTTAAACGACCTCCTGCAGGGAAAGTTGAGCATACCCCTTCTGAAGCGTAAAGAGAAAGAGCGTGAAAAAGGGGAAAAAATTGTCTCCTTAGACAATGGGAGAACCTGACTTTCCACCAGCAACACTCCCGAGACAAAGTACTATGAAGGACTTAAGCCGACGAAATACCCCCAGGAGCAAAGGCGGAGGGACGACGATGGTCATAAGAATGAAGCAGAAGTCACCTCAAAAGAGGCGCCCCCTGGCCTAAGAGAAGAGCTACATGGGAAGAGGTCAAAAATAAAAAATACACCCCCCACGGCTCCCCGAGGAACACAACCAAAGCAAGGGTTTGGTCTGAGAACCTGCAAGACTCCTTAACCAAAAAGAGGAGGGAGCTAGACATAAAAATGCAAGGCCCTAAGGGCAAGATTATCACCACACCTGGGGGGCACAAAGGTGATGAAGAATTTGACCATGATTCGCCCTTCACAAGGGAGATCCAGGCTGAGAAAATTCCCGCCAACCTCAGAGAGCCTCGCATGGCCCCGTACGAAGGTACTATGGACCCAAAGTATCACCTAGAATCCTTCAATAACTTGATGAGTTTAAGATGGGTCAACAGCAGAGCAAAATGCCATTTCTTTGTTGTTACACTTAAAGGTGTTGCGTACAAGTGGTTCAAGAGGTTAAGGCCAGGAACAATCAGATCATGGCAGCAATTCTCTGGTGAATTTCTTCAGCAGCACCATGCCGTCTGTGATTATGTTATGCCGAGTACCAGCCTCGCTAACATAAAGCAAGGCGAAAATGAAAGTTTGAAGAACTATATCCATAGGTTCAATATGGAAGCAACAAAGGTGGGGGATTTAACCAAATCAGAGCTCAAGATGGCTATTACAGCTGGAGTTCGTCTAGGAAGCAAGTTATGGGGTAACATGCTCAAAATAGAAGTTTCGAATTTAGATGACTTCTTCGAAAGAGCACAGAAGTACATACGTGTGGAAGAGGGCCATAAGAACTCGCATGTTGAAGAAAGCGAACCTTCCTCCAGTCACCCCACTACCAATACGTCTGAAGATTCCATATAGAAGGGGACGTCGTGCTAGAAGGGTTGCTGACCAAGTTTAAAGTTGGACAAGGACCATCTAACCATAAAAGTCCCGACCCGAGAGGAGATCACCTCAAAAATTGTAAAAGGGTCTCAAAGTAGGCGCTTGCAAAAAGGGTCTCAAAGTAGACGCTTGCTAAAAGGGTCTCAAAGTAGATGCTTGCGAAAGGGGTCTCAAAGTAGACGCTTGCAAAAAGGGTCTCAAAGTATACTCTTGCAAAAAGGGTCTCAAAGTAGCTTGCTAAAAGGGTCTCAAAGTAGACGCTTGCAAAAAGGGTCTCAAAGTAGACGCTTGCAAAAAGAATCTCAAAGTAGACGCTCGCAAAAAGGGTCTTAAAGTAGACGTTTGCCAAAAAAGGGTCTCAACGAAGACGCTTGCAAAAAGGGTCTCAACGAAGACGCTTGCAAAAATAGTACTATGCCTAATGACGAGAAGGACACTTCTCGCAAGAAATAATAAGCACGTGCCAAAATATATAAAAAGATAACTAGAACCCAATGTGTCAACATATCCTTATAGATATAATTAAGGTGCACCAAAGAGAGACCTATCGAACCCCTTCGCATGGGCTCAAAAGGACCTCAAGCATAATAATAATAATAAAAAAAATAAAGAGAAGAGTCTACAAGAATGCCTAAAGGCCTCCCTATAGACTGGGGGGCAAGTGTGGATACCAAAAATCTACACCAAAAGAAAAAATGCACGATCCCGTATTGAAATGAGTAAGGGTCTGCGAACATGAAAGAATTGACCCAACGAGCAACATAAGCTAAGTTATAGAGTTCGGGCTAGCCTAGAGCCTAAGGCCTAAATGCTCATATGAGGATGGGCCACATTGCACAAAATAACCTCTATAGAAGCCAAAAGAAAACGTAACACACTCCCGAGGTAGTCCCAAGAGACCACAGATCAAATGATGGAATCTTCGATCCTCATGATAGTGGCTACATCCTAGACATGCCCATCTCGCACATATGCACCATGCTGCACCACACCTCGCGAGACTGCCTGCGCACCAATGGCCTCGCCCAGGCGCCGTCTTACGCAGGTGCTTCAGCAGCCTTGCCCAGGTAGCGTCTCGCGCAGGCAGCGTCTCACGCAGGTGCTCCAGCAGCGTCTCGCGCGGGTGCACCAACAGGCCTCGCGCCTCACGCAGCCACGGCCCTTGCCTCGCCCAGGTTCCATCTCGTGCAAGTGCACCAGTGGCGTCGCCCATGAGCCTCACGCCAAGTGAGGTGCGCCCCGCCTCATCCATATGCCACACACCACCATGGTCTCGTGACTCCGATGGCCTCGCACCACCATGATCCCGCGCCCTCCGAAGGTGCCTTATACCACCATGGTCTCGCGGCTCCCATGGCCCTACACCACCATGATCTTGCGGCTCCCATGGCCTCACACCACCATGGTCCTGCGGCCCCCAAGGTGCCTCGCACCACCATGGTCTCGCGCCTCGCATACTCGTATGGGGTCTAAGACCTCTAGAAGGAGCGTACGAGGAGCAATAGGAGAGACCCAAGAACTATTTGTTATCAAGCCAGTAGTGGTGTAGATGACTGAGTATATCGTTCATGTTAACACGCAAGCTTTCCTACACTTAGTAGAACAGGGGATAGCTTTGAGCAGATACATTCCTTGGAGATGCGAGAAAAACCATCAGGTACAAAGCACCCGTACGTGTACGGGTGCAGGACGTACCCTGACATCTGTATAACACAAGTAGTGGAGGTATGGATTTGTACAGAGAGTGGAAGCACTACATGGATGCCTCTAACTATGTACCAGGCCGACGACATGACCTTCTGCTCCACCACGACCTGTGCCACTACCCTGACAATGTACCTATGTACAATCTTGTCCCCTGGGACCACAATGTATGAGGAGCCATTAGAACTCCAATATAAATAGATCATCACCCCTCCAGAAAAGGGATTGGAAAACTCATTGTACACTCAGGCTATTAAGCAATATACAAAGACTCACTCTATTGTGGACCTGTGTTTACTTTTCCTTAAGTTTATTCTAAGTTCTTATCTAAATATCTCCATACATATATTTGAGTTTTCTAATCTAATTTGGTTGACGAGATTTCACCGTCAACAATTGTGATTGACGTGTGACTAGGTCCAAGACCAATCTTGGATATTTTTTTTATTTAATTATTTAATAATTGGTTTATAATTTGAATTTTGAATTTATTATTCTTTTATAAATCTATCTTATAAAAAATTAGTTTTAAGAAGCAAATATAAGATTCTAGAGAATCCTAAGTCTTTCACACAGAGAAAAAAATATATCATAATATTTTTCCTATCCCTAAAATTTGTCTCAGACTTTAAAATTCCAAGATCTCATGTGGTGACAATATCTTGTGAATCAGAAAATTCCCACCATAATTCTACGTGCCCACACACATCTTGAGGTGTAGAGTTACATCTTGGAAGATCTTGGTCTAAGTATTTTGGAGGTTGCTTTGGATTGGATGTTCATTGGAGATACAAAAAAATAGCAAGGATTCTTGATAGATCTACAATTGGTAAATCTTTATATTTTTCCATCTCATGGATTAATGTTTGAATATTAATGGATTCGGTTATTTAAAGTTTGTTTAAATTTATTTTTTTGAAATCCATAGGCCCACCTCCCCGTGCATTCAGCTGCGCACATGGTACACCAGTTACCAACAGGAACGACCTCTTCAACCTCCAAACAAAGGAGGATACCTACCGTACCACGCACGGGGCCATGGAGAAAGAGTGAAACCCAGGAATGAGCCTGACGTGCATAGACACCTAAACGACTGATGAGGAGACACTCAAGGTCAAAACACGGTGAGCCAAGGTAATTTGTGTGACCATATGAACGCTCGAAGGGAAGAGTGAGGAGACCGCCATAGGCAATCCCCAGTCGCCAATGCTCAAGAGGTTCCAGTCGTAGATGGCCGAGATGTCCCAGTCGCCAATGATTCAATTCTTTCCCAAATTGAGGAATTGAGAAGGGCGATTATGGAGATGAGCGGGACCAAGAATGGTGAGCACACTTTGAATCCAAGAGAGGTGAGCCCATTCTCTCTCGCCATGATGCACAATTACCTCACAACTTTATGATGTCATTGGTGAAGACCTATGAAAATTCAGATGGAGATTCACAAGGTGTCAAAAACGCAAAGCAATGGTTTTGGAAGTACCATCCTATATCCATTGTCTCCTGGGAACAACTCACTCTAGACTTCTACCAGCAGTTCTATGGTGCATGCGCCCATCCTCGTGAAGCTAACCACCTCGCCAACCTCAAGCAGGGCAAGAGGGAGATTTTGAAGGACTATATCATGAATTTCCAAGAAGAAGCCACTCGCACCAAGACAGTTGGAAATAAGGGGTGGCAAATGGCGATCATGTCCGACCTCAAAGTCTAGAGTCCTTTGTGAAACAACTTGAACAAGAAGGCTACCAGTTCGATGCATGATTTCTTGGACCACAGAGATAAGTTCATCAAGCTAGATGAGGTGGTGAAGAATGTAGACCCAGCAAAGGCTGACAACCATGGTCGAAGAAGTGGCAAGGATGGGAAGGGTAGCGAGAAAAATAGTTACGAGAAGAGAGTGAGCAGTCACCAAGTATCCCACAAGCAAGGGCAAGACTAGAAGAAACCATAGTAGGAGGGAAGACAACTCACATACGAGTAGCGCTTCACCAACTACATTGCCTTGGCCCAGACACATGAAGACATCTGCATAGAGACCGAGGACCATGAGCCATATAGAAAGCCTATTTTGATAAAGAAGGATCCAAGAAGATGCGACCAAACCAAGTATTGTCGCTACCACAAGGACCATGGCCATGACACTAAAGAATGTCGTCAAATTAAGGACGAGATAGAATTCCTGGTCAGAAAGGGACATATGGCATGTTTCGTCGATCGCCGCCAAGGCAAGAACCAGAACGATGGCTGAAATGACGGGAGACAAAGGCAGTGGTTGTCGCCAAACCGGTCGCGATCACGGTCGCCAACCCATGTAGGCGAGGTGCCAAAAGTGATAGCTATTGTTGTCACAATTTGTGGAGGACCGCACCTCATGGGGGATAGTAGCAAGTGTCGAAAGAGGTATGCACATGAACTGCGACATCAGACAAACGAAGTGATGACAAATGAAGAGAGACTAAGCAAGGTCTCACGGATGGAAGACCAAGGCATCTCCTTCACCAGCGAAGGCTCAAGACACGTTCACTACCCGCACAACGATCCCATTGTCATCGCAACTGAGACCTCAAACCTAAAGGTGCTACGAGTTCTAGTTGACAACGGCAGTTTCATCAACATCCTGTACAAGTCATGCATGGACAAAATGAAATTGTCCATTCGTGACCTCGCACTGTGCTCAACCACGATCTATGGGTTCAATGGCGAGGGCTTGGCCCCTATTGGATCTATCAAGCTCCTGGTGACTCTAGGCGATCCCCCTTAGAGAGAAACTTTCATGGAGACGTTCCTGGTCATCGACTGCCCGTTGGCGTACAACATCGTGCTAGGACATCCAATACTCATTGATTTGTGTGCCATAACATCCATTTGGCACCTCATCATTAAGTTCCCGACAAGAGAAGGTATCGACTGCGTAAGTGTAAACCAGGGAGAGGCACGTGAATGCTATAATGTGTTGACCAAAGAGTTCAAGGTATAAATGAATTATTCGATGAGAAGACTATCACGAAGTTAGAGAAAAGTTTGATAGGCGAGGCTGAGATTGGCGAGGCCGAGATTGGCAAGGCCACAGAAATATGTGTCGTGGGAGGAGAGGCCTCGATGGGCTAGGCCACCCCTGGCAAGGTCACAAATGGCAAGCGCAAAGACGTCGTTGCCAATGATGGCAACCATGGTGACAATGTCGCTGCCAACGACGACCCAAGTCCAAACACTTTATGAAACAAGACCCAAAGTGGGGAGGAGCTGGATCCTCGCTTTGGGGATGAAGAGAGACTGATTGGACCGGTCGAAGAGCTCGAAGAAGTAGAATTGAAGGATGGTGACCCCACTCGAAAGGTGAGGGTTGGGAAAAACTTGAGTAGCGACGTGAATGCTAACTTGATTAATTTCTTGTAGAAAAACCAAGGCGTCTTCGCTTGGTCCCACAAAGACATGGTAGGCATTAGTTCGTCGGTCATAAGCCACGTTCTGAACATAGACCTGAAGGCAATCCCAGTCCGCTAGAAGCGATGGTCCCTAAACACTAAGAGGTATGAAGTGATGAAAGCAGAAGTGAAGAAGTTGGAAGAGAATGGTTTTATTCAAAAGTCTTTCTATCCCCTATGGGTTGCTAACCTGGTGCTTGTGCGAAAATTGAACAGAACCTAGAGAGTGTGTATCGACTTTAACGACCTCAAAAAAGTGTGCCCCAAGGATTGCTTTCCGCTCCCTCGGATTGACCAACTCGTTGACGCCACCTCTGAACACGAGTTGTTGTCATTCATGGACGCCTACTCTAGATATAATCAAATAGTGATTGATCCCCAGATGAAGAGCACACATCATTCATCACAAACATTGGCATGTATTGCTACAGGTTCATGCCCTTCAGCTTAAAGAACGCTGAATCCAACTACCAGCGACTAGTCAATAAGTTATTCAAGGAACAAATCCAAGGACTATGGAGATTTACGTCAATGATATGCTAGTAAAGTCCACGAAGGCTGGGGGCACGTAGCTAACCTTGAAGAAGCTTTCACCATTATTCACCGGTACAACATGAAGCTGAACCCACATAAAAGTTTATTTGGGATCGCCTCTAGGAAGTTCCTGGGGTATATTGTTAACTCTAGAGGAATCGAAGCAAACCGAGCCAAGATCAAGGCCCTCGACAATAAAGGATCAAGCCCTCAGTGATGTCATAGTCGAATGTAATTGGCGACCAGATGAGATGGACTACAACCAACGACCGAAAGAAGACTATTGACAAGTTTATCTGGATGGTGCCACCAACGAACACAATGTCGAGGCAAGCCTAATCTTAGTAACCCCTGAAGGCCATTGTATCCATTGCGCACTGAGGTTTGGTTTTGGTGAGACAAACAATGAAGCAGAGTATGAGGCGCTATTAACGGAATTGCGCATGGCAAAGGAGTTGAAAGCTAAGTGCCTAACGATCTGAAGCGACTCGTAGCTGGTGGTCAACCAAATCCTAGGTGAGTACAATGCTCGCAGACTATGCATTAGCACCTCCCTCAACAAAGCCAAAGAAATGCTTGCCCATTTCGATCGCTACACGATCGAACAGGTCCCTAGAGAGAAAAACTCCAACGTTGATGCATTAGGGAAGTTAGCGAGCGCAAGAGATGCGAAGACCCTAATTTTGTTCCAATCAAGTTCTTAGCAGTGCCAAGCATTAGCATTGCCACTGACGATGCCATTGGCAACCGCACCTTTGGCGGCCTTGCCATCGGCGACCACGCCGTTGGCGACGCCGCCAGTGGCGATCACATCACCTCAATGCTAATTGATGTAGAAGAAACATGGATGACCCCCATCATCAAATATCTAAGTGATGGTGTCCTCCCATCGGATCGTAACTTGGCAAGGAAGTTGATTTACTAAGCACCCCATTATGTCATGCGAGATGGTCGCCTATACCAAAGGGGACATTCAATGCCACTACTATGATGTGTTACTAAGGTGGAGGCCCAAACCTTGTTGTAAGAGGTTCACGAAGGATTTTTTTGGCGACCATGCCAGGGGGTAGAGCCTCTCAAAAAGGATACTTCGGCAAGGTTACTTTTGGCCAACCATGAACGATGACTCCATGGAGTACATAAGAAGGTGCGAAAAGTGCCAAAGGTTTGCCAAAATCCTGAGAGCCCCTCAGAATGAACTGCAGAAGATGTAGTGCCCATGACCTTTCATAGTGTGGGGGATCAACTTGATAGGCCAACTTCCTACAGGCCAGGGCAGACTCAAGTATGTAGTGGTCATCGTTGACTATTTCACTAAGTGCTGTGAGGCAAAGCCACTGGCGACCATCACTTCCAAGAAAATATTGGAATTTATCATCAAGAACATCATTTGTCATTACAGGTTGCCATATTGTGTCCGACAATGGAACTCAATTTGACAGCGAACACTTAACAAGCTTTTGTGTCCTCCATGGAATAGTGAATAGATTTTCAGTAGTGACACACCCCCAAGAGAATGGAAAAGTAGAGGCCTTCAACAAGACCCTCAAAGATACTCTGAAAAAGCACCTAGAGGAAGCGAAAGGAGCTTGGCCAGACAAACTTTCAGAGGCACTATGGTCCTACAGGACCACAGCTCAAACTTCTACCGGCCACATGCCCTTCGCGCTCGCCTATGGATGCAAGGCCATGCTGCTTGTTGGAGTATACATCCCGTCGCACAGAAGAATGAACTACGATCAAAGGTAGAATGGGGCATTTCTTGTCGAGTCCCTATATCTCATTGAAGAAAGGGTGGAGCAAGCTAACTTGATAAAGGAAGCCTACCAACAAAGGGTGGCTTGCTACTTCAATGCTTGGGTCAAGGACAGAAATTTATCCATTGGCGACCTCATCCTGTGTCGCGTCTTCCTCAATACGCAAGACCCATCTATCGAGGTCCTAAGTCCGAATTGGGAGGGGGCCTACTTGGTATATGGAGTCACGCAACTAGGAAAGCATAAGCTAGCAAGGCTCAATGGCAAGGCAGTTCTGAGGCATTGGAATGGAGAACACTTGAAGAAGTACTACCAGTAATAAAGCCAATGCCTCAATTTTTGTAATAAAAAACTAGACTTCAGGCGATCCCTCTTAATATCATTATTTTGTGCTTTTGGGCGTCACTTTTTAGTGACCTCCATGTAATGGTCCGTAGGCCACAACTAATGGGAATCAAAATAGACATCATTTGGACAGTCTTGATTTCTCTAAGTCCCCTATAAGGTCTAATATTGAATGGCAAAACAAGTTGAGTTAGGCCAGCCGATTAAGAGAAAGTGACAATTTACAAAGAACGTAAGGGACCGCGACCTTGTCTCAGGTCCGATCGTGGGAACATGAGAGATATTGTAGGCGGACGGGTTGAACATAAGAAACTTGCCCTTCATGGTAGCCACTACAGGCGATCATAATAAATAAGCAATTAGCTTGAATTTCATGAGAGTCGTTACAGGCGCAATAGTGGCCCCTCGCAGATCTCCCCGTCAATTAGAGGGTCGGTCGCACACAAGTGACCAAGCTCTCTAGCTCTCCTAGTCACTTGGGGGCATAAGGGATATTGTAACGCCCTAGATAACAAATACCTTTACACTGTATATTTGAAATAGTGCAAGACTTGCTAATCAAGTCATTTGAACAAAAATGTGATCCTAAGGTCAATCATCAGGTTAGGGTTAAAAGATTTTGATTATAAATGGTTAATTTTCATTAAAAATGGATGTTTAATACATGGGATCCCAAAAATAGGGCATAAGTGATAATTTACAATCTCCAAAAGATAATACAACCAAAAGCCACTCTAATGGAAAAACACAAGTTTTAGGGCTCTGTCCCTGCATTTTCCCTCGGCCGTGGCGGACGAGCAGCTATGTACACTTCACCCCCAGAGCTCTCCAACTTATGGTTGGTCCATCTTCCCTTTGCCTTTACTTGCACCACGTAGCACCCGTGAGCCAAGGCCCAACAAGAAAACCATAAACAAAAAGCACATAAAGCAACAATCATATTCATTCAATCTTAATTCAACTGGTTCAATTATTTAACAGAATTCAAGTATAAAATTAAACAGTGGTAAACACTTCATCTCAAATACATATCACAATCAATTACACAAATGCTTAAGGTTGGCACACTTAGGTCGAGCCCTCTGTTTATCCAGCTGACCCTGGCTCGCTTAGGCCAAGCTGCGTTTAGTACGCTTATCATCAGCCTCAGCACCCTTAGGCCGTTCATTTTCAAATAACATAACAACCGTACAATTACATATTACATGTATCCAATTATTGGGAACCTTAGTCCCGTTCACAACCACAAGGGTGCAATTTTCTTACCTCGAATTCCCGAGTAAAGAATTAAGAACGGTCCCGAGCACAATCCTCAGTCCTGAGGCTTAGCAATATACCTAGCCACAGTGTCAATGGATGATCATCAATTCATAACCCAAATAAATGTATAGGGACCTTGAATTCTACCAAACCGAGTAGTGGAAATCATCGTGAGCGCTTAGGTTCAAACCCCTGAGCCTTCCCAAGCCTAAAAACTAACCTAGGCCAAAGTTCCCTAGGCAGGTCGCGGTGCGCCCCAAGTCAAAGGCGTGGCCCCATGATTTTGGAGGGGAGATGGGCCGCGACTTGGCCCCTAGGGCCACGATGCGCCCTAAAGACAGAGAGCCCTCCCAGGGCATTCTGGGCATGTGGGTTGCGGCGCGCCCCCGCGTTCCAAGAATTTCCTTGGTTTTCTCAGCAACCTATGCAGCCATAACCTCAAAAAAAAAAAAAAAATCCTTCTAGCCACACTCCAAATCCATACCAACTTAGACTCAAGCCTAGAAAACTTACCCCTATAACCTAAGCATCATGTTCAATCCACAAACAATTTCTTACTCCCCTCTAACACCCAGAAATCAGACCCTACAATCAGTTTCATGCAAGCTCCAAGTCCCAATATCATTTCAACAAAACTCAATAATCAAAGATTGAATTATACCTGAATTGCTAGTCTAAACTCCTCAGGAACCTTTGTCAGCCTTTCACTTTGTTTTTCCCTAGCTTGAACCAACCCAAACCTAGCTTAGTCTTGAATTTCCCTTCAGCTTGCTCAAAGTCTCAACACAAGAGGGAGAGGGAGAGAAAAACGTGAGTGAGAGGAGGTGAGAGAGAGCTGAGAGTCTTCCTCTACATTCAGGTTATTCCTTAGAATTTTACTGAGTATATAACTTAATTAGAAAAGACCAAATTGCCCTTTATTATTAACCCATCCCTCCAATTACCTCTAAGGGTAGAATGGTCATTTCCCATCAGTTCCCTCTAATTCCTCAAGTGTTCCTACTATTAACCAATTAATCCCGTCGTGCCCAATTAATTACCAAATACTTATTCATTATCTAATAATCCCAAAATATTCTCCAAATTCCCAAAATACCCCCGAACTTCCCCTGAGCCAGGTATTTAAACTCCGTTGTGACTATTTCACTAATCCGCTCGCTAGGACCATCTTGATCCATATACTGCAAATATATCCACATAATAATGTGGTCTTAACAATTTATCACATATAATTACATTTATGCCCTCAACTGGCCAAAATTACAGATATGCCCTTATGAACGGTAAAGGGCCCACATGCATATTTAATACTCATAAACATGCACATAATATATTCACATAATCATATAAATCATGAATGCTACATAATCACGGCTTTAACCAATTAAACATACGTATTACCAATTATGCCCTCCCGGCACGCTAATCAGAGCACTAAGCCCTATTAGCAAATTTTGGGTCGTTATAGATATCCTGCGCATGGAACAAAATAGAGTGCATGTAAAGTTTACACAAGGTGCATACAGAATGAAGCATGCAAACATACAACAACAAAAAAGAAAAATTTAGAAACTTTTACGAAGCAACATCAAGCATGGATGAAAAATTTAAGCAGAAGTCCTCATCAATATACATCAAAATGAGGTCGAGTTAAGGCTAATGTTCATACAGACATGAGCAAAGCTCAATATAAAGAACAACAAAAATAAAGAAAAATAGCGATGAGAAGCCTATGCAGAGTCAGTGGAGCATTCACCCTCGCCAATGACACCCTTGATAAGGGCCACCTTGCTAATATGGGCCTCAATAGGTGCAACCCCCTAAACACCACCTTGATCTGGGGCATTCTCATCAGTGGCATCCTCATCAGCGACCTCAACAACGGCGTCCCCTGAACCCTTAGCGATGCCATCATCAACCTCATCCTCTCCTGTCTCCTCAGCTAGGGGAGCCTGGAAGTATGTCAAGAAGTTCATAGCCACTGACTCACCCATGAAACTAAAGTCGAGACTGTGGGTGAAGCATCAGAGAGAAAACAACATGTTGTTAGTCTTCTCACTGCCACCCCTATGAGTCGCCTAAACCTCACGTCGGAACTTTCTGTGCTCATGCTGAATCTTATCACAACATCACATTGATGGCGTCGTGCTGAATCTTCCAAGCTTCAACATCACGTCGAGCATGATCTGTAGCTCTAGTGGCGTCCTCGTAAGCAGAAGGAACCTTCGCAACTTCCTTCTCAAAGGTAACAAGTGCAGTGAGAGTGCTCTCAAGGTCAAAAAGGGCACTCTCAAGATCCGAGCGGGTCTTTTGGAAATCCTCGGTCTCCCTCTCGAGTTGGCAATGGAGGTTCACATTAGTCAGTGCCACCTGAAAAATGAAGCGAGTTGTGAGAACATACTCATAACATAAAGAAAATGAGACAATTCAAAGTGGTTACCATAATAGTGTTCTCCATTTATTGGTGGGACAAGTCGAGAGAGAAGCTGGTGGTTGCCAACGCCCATTTGCGGAGAATGTGAGGGCCCAATGCTATGGACTCTAGCATCCCCCTCGCCATACGAATGCTCGCCTAAAGAGGCGCAGGAGGTGGCAACTCAGAGGAAGTTGACATAGCAGGGGGCAACACGTGCGCTGGTGCTGCCGGACTTGGAGTGCCCTCCGGGAGAGGACCTAATGGAGTAGGACTAGTAAAAGTGATAGCTGGGGGTTAGATCTGAACCCTCTTAGCTTTCCTGCACGATCGGGTCTAGGACGAAGGCCATTTCTTCTGCCTTCCAGACATCTCTAGAATGGTCAAGGGCTGAGAAAAATACTCTTGTGGGTCCATTGTCCCTTCAACTTAGAAATCAAACAGTCAATCAGACAAGACAGAAGTTGTAACGGCCAAAATTTTCCAATAAAGCTTAGTGCCTTGATTAGCGTGCCAGGAGGGCAATAAATGCTTTAATTGCATTATTAGGTGAGTTAATTATGATATGTGTATCATTATTTGATTGCTTGAGTTATATTATAATATGACTAGATATGCATGTGTTAGGTGTATTAAATATGCATGTGGGCTTGTTCTTGTTAATAAGGGCATATTTGTAATTTTGGCCCGTTAAGGGCATAAATGTAATTATGTGTGTGTTATGACTGAGACCACATTATTATGTGGGTATATTTGAGATATTGGGCTCGAGGCATTCCTAGTGAGCGGATTAGCAGAATAGTCACAACAGGGTCAAATACCCGGCTCGGGGTAAGCCTAGGGGTATTTTGGGAACATAGTGTGTATTCAAGGTTGATTGAGTATTGGGTAGTTCTTTAGCGGTTATTTGGGTATTCTGGGATTAATTGGAGACTTATAGGACTACTCAAGGAATTAGCGGGAATGTGGCAAATGACAGGTTTTCCCTTGGAGGCATTAAAGGGCTAAGGATTGATTTAGGGGCACTCTTGGTCTTTTGTGTGCCAAGAGATAGAATTATTTAGGCTCTTGACTTCAGTAGAACCTTGAGGAAGCAAGGAAATAGAAGAACACTCAGGTGCCTTTTCTCACTTTCTCTCTTTCATGTATCCCTCTCATTCTAAGGCTTGGGAGGCTTTGGAATTTTTGAACAGGAAGCTCTGAAATTTGAGGCTGGGAATTGGGGAATCAAGCTAGGAGCAGGATTGGAGACAGCTAAGGATTGAAATTATTATTAAGGTAAGGTTTAAGACCTATTTTCTTTGTGAAATTCTATTGCTAAGTTAGGTTTTAAGCTGAGATTAGTTTCAGCTTGATTTGTAGAGTTAAGGTAGGATTTGTTGTTTGTTTTGGGGTAATTATGGTGCCCATGTTGTGTTGTTGAGAATCTTGGACTCAATTCTAGTTTTAGGTTATGTTAGGGGTGTGATTTGGTGATTTTGGCTCAAGAAAACACAGGGGAAATTCTTGGTTTTAAGCTCGAGTCGTGGTGCTGTTATTCAAGCGTCACGGCCCGTGTACATGAAAAGGCCTTGGCGGTTCTCTGAAATCGCCTAAGCATCGTGGCGCGAGTTGGTGTGCGTCGTGGCCCGTGTCTTCCTGGAGAAAGCCTTGGGCTCTCTGACTTGTGGAGGGTCATGACGCCTCTAAGGAGCGTCCCGACTCAAATAGGAAATGTTAGCCCAAATAGGTTTTTAAGCTCGGGAACTCAAACTTAAGGGCTCGGAAGGATTCTACCACCTCATTTAGTAGAATTTGAGGTTCTGAAGGCTAGTATATTATTCCAAAGCTTTTAATTGGTTTAGGTTGTGATGGTTATTTATTATTACGTTGTGACTAGGTTTTACCGCTAAGGCTCGGGATTAGGGATTGTGCTCGGGATCGCTTTGTATTGTCAGCTCGGGACTCAAGGTAAGAAAATTGTCTATGCACATAGAGCAGGGCATGGCCCGACTATTTGTTCTAGTATTATGCTTAGTGTTATGTATAGATGTTTGCAACAATTATGTTATATATGTCATGTGATTGAGTGGCAAGGGTCGGAATCGGCAATAAGCATGTTGAATGCAGGTCGCCATGGAATGGCCATCTAAGGGTGTTGTACTCACCCTCTCGGTTAGGACTGTGAACTTGGTGCTTGGTAACGCACCTTGACCGGCTTAGGCCACTATTGTGAATTGTAATGAATGCTTGTGGAATTGTCGGTTGTGATTGTTTGGTTATGCACTTATTGAAATGAATTTTTATATGCTATGTTGATGAAGTTTACTTGTTGGGCCTTGGCTCATGGGTGCTCTATGGTGCAGGTAAGGGTAAGGGTAAGGCCGACCAAGCATGAGTTGGAGGGCATGGAGCGGTGCATACATGTTTGGCCTACCTGGCCACCACGGCTGGGGTAGTTTTGAGGAACGCAGTGTAAATGTCCAATTTTGTCACCTAGGTCGACTGTATAATGACTTTAGAATTGTAAATATATCTTAAAAAAACATTTTGGGATCCCATGTACCTTTTCTATGATCTTAATGAATGTTTAAACCTTTTTATGGAATTTTTTGTTAAATGAGTCTTTACCTTAATTTAATCACACTTTTGAGTCTAATACCTCAGTTAGCGAGTCAAATACACATTTTAAAACCACATGGTAACGACTCTAGGGTAGTAGGGTGTTATAGAAGAAAAATTCTGACATCACATGAATAAGCTCAAATAAATAGCTTTGGAAATAGGTGGGCACTATATACCCAACAAGTCTGTGATAGAAGGCCCATTAGAAGGCACTACTCCACTCAGATGAGGATCGAGAAAACTCATATCGACCTAGATCCCCAAAAGGGACCCCACTGACGCCTCATCCTTTAAACTAAGCCATTTTCATTTAGATTGGTGGAGGAAGAAGGGTAGCGATGCAAGCTCTTCCACGGTAGCACCCAGAAAGCCATCCCACTGAGTAAGAAAGGGACAGCATAGTGAGGACCACGAAGATTCCCCCTGTGTCTGAGAAGTTCCTGGAGGCCCGGCCGCGCAGGAGGTCCCACAAGCACTCACCTCTGGAGGTGCCAGAGTGTCATAAAAGCCTTAGGACGATGAGTGTTTTGAGCGAGGAGCTGAAGGACCTCCCGCCCCAGAGGTCGCCTGTCGCCGGTCATCAACTGCAACAAGTCTGCTACCGCCGATCACCCCTATGCCTGCCTCGCAGATCGTCAGGACCCCACGTCCCATGACATCATTGTTAGTAAGCCTAATGTTCCAAAAGTCACAGGCATCGACACGCTAGATAGGCGGAGGGGGCTTCCATATATTCATGAACTGGTGAGCGCCCAAAAAGCCTCAAAGCCGTAAGCTATGGTAAAAAAGGAGAAAGTGTGCGGTCTTACACTCTGCCACCACTCTGGTTTGTAGAAACTCTAGGCGCTCTTGGTATCCGGGCCACGTTGTTGAATGAGTAAGGGCACTTGTCAAAAACAACACACACATTAGAAAAATACAAGTAAGGAACAGTTAGGTGACCCCTAACACCTTTATGGGGAAGCTCGTCGGTCGCCAATGGCCAAGACTCCCACACAGGATGGCAGGAATATAAACCCAGTGCTCTGAAGTAATATCTCATGAGAAAGGGGAATGAAGTACTTACCAACTCTCCTGAAGACTTTTTCGGTAGAGTTGATGCCCTTCATAAACAAGTATATGTAAGAATATTCCCCAGTGTTGGACTTCTCGCTAACCACTTAGTCCAACACCCCGGTCTGAACGTGAAGATGGTAGAATTCATATGTCCTCCCCTCTGGGTTAAAATGAAGGTGGTATATATAATGAATCTCTTGAGGAGAAGGAGGCTCCCAGTCTAAGATGTGGAAAAAGGCATGAAGCCCAAGAATGATCCAGTAGGTGTTGGGCGTCACATGGAAGGGTGCCACCTGAAAATAGTCGACGACGCTAGTCAAATAGTTGTGCAGCGTGAGGATAGCCCTAGGGTTACTGTGTCGGGGGCTCTATGCCTGGCAACCCTCTAGAGGGCGATCTGGATGCTTGCCAGGCCTGGGAAGCCTGCACTCAACGACATCTGAAAGAACATGGCGAGAGATCATTTGTTCAAGCTAAGTCGCGTCCATGACAGATGGGATATAAGAGAAATCTCCCTCAACTAAAGAGGATGGTATATCTCAAGCCTGCCTAGCGACCGTAGTAGAATCCTCGTTGAAGGACGATCCTGACTCAACTATCTCGGGATGAATGACACCTCACCTCAGGTGAGCCTGATCTCAAGGAGTTTGTCGGGGAGCCATAAAGATAATCCAAAGGGTACCTGAAATAAGCAACATTGAGATTCAAAACCAGTAAACTACAAAAACAATCAACATGATGGACCCACTCTCTAATAGTGAAAAGTTCGACAACCCGCAAGAGCAAATTCACAAAAATATTGAAAGTACCTCTCCCATCATCTCCAGAAGATTGGCATGGGAACCCAGGACCCCATTGGCTCAACTGGGGAGAAGCGCCTTGAGGAGGAGGAAACACCATTTCCCAGCAAAGTGCATGTGTCGTGAGTTGGCGATGGCGCTCGCACCACCACATTAGAAAATGACAAAATGTAAAAGTTAACTCCTGCTGGCCAAGACGGCCCATAGCTAACAGCGAGAAATATGGACTAAGCCGCAAGGCCTTCACTGACCATGCCCTCAGGCCAGTCGAGCACGCATTGAGCCCCTTTCGCCCGAAGGTCCTCACTAGTTGCTCAAGCGAGCGCGCCTCGCGCCACTCACAGGCCCTCCCCGACTGCTTCCCTTGCGCTCGAAGGCCCTCACTATTCGCCCAGGAGAATGCACCTCGTGCCCCTCTCGGGCCCTCGCCATTCACTCCCCTCACATCTGAAGGCCATCGCCAGTCGCCCGAGAGAGCGCACCTCACGCCTTTCCTGGGCCCTCACCATTCGCACCCCTAGTGCCTGAAGGCCCTCACAAATTGCCCAAGCAAGTGCACTTCACACCCTGAGGACCACTCGTCGGTCGCCCCTAGCGCTCGTCATCGCCTAATGCCCAAGGCCGCTGCTGCTCGCTCCACGCTCCCAAGGGCCACCATCGTTGATTGACTCTCTATAGCTGATTCTGAAGCTCTAAAATTCCCCAAATTGTCCCAATGGTGAATATAGGCAACCCAAAAGGCAATTGCATCAAGATCTTTCCTAAATCTACCTAGCCCACTCAGTTTTTACCATTAATTTCATGGGTCAAGCAAGAAATATCGAAATTACCCAAGAACATTCAAGAACACATGCACTCAACAAGAATCAAGTGAATTTCTCACAATGTGCAAGAGTGGTGGGCAAGGAAGCTTACCACGATGGAGAGAACGGTTGTGGAAGATGACCCAATGGCAAGAGGCGTGAACCCAATGGTAGGAAACGACCTAAGGGGTGGCTAGTTTGTGATGGAAATGAAGATGGTGAGATCCTTGAAGCAAGTTCTCAATGAAGTGGGCGAGTCACGACTTTTACAGGCCCCTTTGATGGGCACTTCAGCTCAACGCTCTGACAACTAGGTAGTTCCATGCGAAGGAAGAAGAAGGAGAGAAGGGGCCTTATCTCCTCTTGAACCAAAAAATGAAGTGAGTGAGGGTGCATGGCCCCTCCCCTGTGGCTCCCTGCCACTGCTAGTGAATGAATTGTTAAGGCGGGACCCACTTGCTTTCGACGGGAAAGGAAATGCTCAATGCTCAAGATGACTCCTAAAAATGGAAAAAATGCAGATAGTACCAACCAGGAGGCAATGCATGGGCTCCCATGACGCTCACCTGAGCCCCCGTCACCGGTCGTCGTTCAGCACCCCACCAGCGATGATTGCACTCATCTACAATAAATAGGTGTGAGAATCAGATCCTCTGACCAGAGTCAGACCACATGAGTACTGGCTGAGCAGCCATCCCATCAACAGTCCCAGGTGTCAAGATGCCCATCATTCACTGAGTGTTTTCATAGTAAGGACGGTACGGGTCTATAGTGAGCAAGGATTTGCAACCTATAAATATGAGCTAGTTGTGCGCCATCAAAAAAATAACTCACCCCCAAGAATCCACCATATGCTCTCAATGACTAGCACTACACATCTCAAACAATCCATCTCAAAGAGCATGATTGGAATATGGGCACAAGTTAGAAAGCAAGAATGGAGGAGAAGCAAATTCCTTCCATGAACAAAAATCAGTGTCGAGCATGATCAAGGCAACAACGTGCCTATCAGTGCGAAGACTAATCATGTCCGAGCATATGGTGGGGACGGGTTGCACCCTGGGAAACTTCCCAGTCGGGGGGATATTCAGAGGTAGTCCCTGTACAGTCGCCAAGCAGAGGTAGCTACGAGAAAGGAGGCTACTACTGCCACCAATGTTCGCCAGAGCCTCTCATCACATCTGAGGTGCCCCGTTTCCTTTCACCGTAGAATGGGGAAGGTGGGGAAAATAAGGCGAAGACGGGCAAGAGGAGTCAGTCTTGGCAAGATGATGAGGAACTCGCAGACAGGGCTTCCCCAACGGCTATGGACAAGGGTGGGTAACTCAGACACAGAATTCCAATTCCTCCTCGTCCCACTCGACGACACCCTAACCAAAGGAGTCAAAGAAAGAACGAGCAAAAGGACGACGAAGTGACGGACTACAGCAACCGGACCGCCCCTCGGCTATGTAAGTCAGCCCCACGCTAACGTGGAGCCTGACTTAAGGGGCCAAATGTTATACCCAAAAATTTGGCACTTCCATGTGGCGGCCCGCAAATCGATGACGTGTCAAGACAACATGTCGGGACACAACAGTCACCACCAGCCGCCACTTCCCCAATACACAAGAAGAGGCAGGACTCGCTAGAATTGGCCTACTTCTCCCATCGCGTGAAGCCAAATGATCCCCAGATGGCCACGCCAACACCAATCGTAAGAAGAAAAGGGCCCTAGCCATTCTCCCTAGCCAGATGCATAAGTCAGACCAACACACATCCCAAGGATCTGCTAAAGTCGCCATCGGCCATAGCTGGTCCCCAAGGCCCTTGCCGATCGCCGATCGCCAAAGGCCCTCACCACCTGAGTCTTTTTCTGCACCAGAGTGCGCCTTAAACCATTAAATGAATAGGACACGTCGGATTACCATTTTTGTTGAGACACCAACCTTTCTCCAGCAAAGTGCATAAAAATTTAGTCTGATTGGGAAACATGGTGCCACCGTCAGCCCTTCCAATCTTCGCGACTATAAATAGTGCAAACTGAAATGTAACAAAGGGAGAACAATCAGAGAGAGGAACAAGTCAGTAACTGTTCATTTTCAGAGAGAGCTTTTGCTCTCCATTACTATAACTGCCCCAAGAACAAGATCAAACTTTGCTTGTTCTTGAGGGTTCAAAGTTCATAAATAATACTGACTAAAGTGAATGTAATTCATCTTTTTTGGGTCGAACCACTATAAATCTTTGTCTCGTTCATTTATTACTGCATTTATTTCTTTTTTTCTTTAGCTCTCTGTTCATTATTAAGATCCGCTCTGAGGTATTACACACAAAAAAACTATTCATTTATTGCTCTATACAAGTTGACGAAAAAACGAGTCAACTGTTACTCTTTTAGTAAAGACGTTAGTCCCTAAATTGTTAAGTGTGTCAAGGGTACACGTGCAACACCCAATTGGTTTAAAGATTAATAAATGTTAAATAAATTAAATAAAATTATTGTTTACCTTTTAAAGTTACTAAAATCTAATTAACAAATCATTGAAATGTTAATTAAAACAAAACAATTAAAAATTCATCTAAAAAAACTAAGAATTTAAGATAAATCAAATAAAAACTTAACATTAAACCAAAAAAATAAAAAAGTGAAGCAAATATATCAACAACACGATTTTAGTAAATTTTTTAGTTTATTTAAGTTATTTAATATTGATTAATATTTAATCCATTCGGGTGCTGCCATATGTTCCCTTTGACACATTTCAACATCTGAGGGACCAACATCTACACCAAAAGAGTAACAGTAAGAATTTTCGGTACCAAATTTTAATTTCTTTACTTAGGCATGAAAATATAACAAAACGAACTACATTAGTATTTATGTCGCAAATTTTCCTTATTTGCCGCTGTTGACGGTGAGAACTCGTCAACTAAGTTGAGTTGGAAAAAATTATCAAGTAAAGATAGTCAATAAAAAAGTTGTAGAAATCTAAGTAATAACTTAAGAACAATGACAGAACAACAATGGAGAAATCAATCTTTCATTCACTCTCAAGCACTTGCTACAGTAAATTTTCCAACCCCCCCTCTGGTGGAGTTAGAGTTCATTTTATAGTAGTCTCTAATGGCCCTGAGTACATGGTGGTCCAGGAGACCAAGTGGTACATAAGTACTATGTCAGGATTGTGGTTCCAGAGGTTGTGGTCGTGCATCCAGTACAGGGGCAGGCGTCAGGAAGATGTCTCCACCACTTGTCCATACCCATGTCAGAGGAGTCGTGGCAGATGTAGTGGTGCAGGTGGTAGTGGTGTCGACTCTGACTCCTGGCCGTAATCGTACGGGCCACAACTCCTATCCCAGCATTCCCACTCCCCCATTGGTACGGGTGTCCGTATTTGGACATACAAGGTCTTGAGGGTCGTACCCAGTATGAGATCGTACAAGTACGTTCCACTCAACTCATACCCGGGCCCCTGGGCATTGGGGCCCCAAGGTATAGGGAACGAGACACTTGGTGCGCGTAGCGGGGGTGGCGTGAGGCGAGGCTCTCGGGTCCTTGACATGAGATGCCTGAAGCACCCCGAGGCCACCCACAAGCATGGGTAACAGGCATGTGACCTCGCCAGAAGTCTAAGGGTACGAGGCGAGATGCCTCCCTCATGAGCCCCTTGGTGGCATGGCTCTCATGACGCTCATGAGCTCCCCTCGCGAGGCCTCCTGCGCATGGCCCATCCGTGTGGCCATCTGATGGCACGGCTGAACGAGATGGCTGGAGCTTCGCGGCCGCGG